>NC_059361.1:6410000-6522500 GCF_019703515.2 Myxocyprinus asiaticus
TGTGTGCCAAACAGATGGAGCTTGCACAGCGCCATGCGGTGCCATGAGCTACTTGGCACTGAGGAGAGAACGAGAAGAGGGAGAGAGAGAACTGGAGAGAAACACTTTGCTGCAGCCGGTCTAACTCTATTAGATTTTGATGTCAAATGTCTCATGTTTGAAAAGTTGCTGTAGTCCCTCAAAAAAGAAGGTCTATTAAAGCTTCTTGACCTTCTGCAGAACTTGGAGCCAGACAATTTAAGCTCTGACCACAAAAAGACTAAAATAATAACTTGGGCATCAAGAAACACAATTAAAAATTATATCCTTAGAACATCATGTAAATATAATTAGTCTTGGTTTAAACATTAGCACCAGTGGGAACTTCAAGACTGTGAATAACTGAAGAGATAAACTTGAAGTGCCTTCTACACCATCAAAATCAAAATATTGATTTTTGTTGTGGTTTATGCATGTCTTCGTCAAATGAGATGTACAGTAGACTCTGGACCCAACTTGGACCTTGACAGTTTGAGCTCTGACCACAATAATACCAAAATAATCACATGGACTACAAGATCACAAATACAACTTCAGATGATTCCCCTAGAACATACTGAAAACCAATTTAGTCTTGGTTTAAACATTATCACCAGTGGAAACAATGCTGGCATTGAGGTTTGCAATGCTGGCTCTGGGACGGACGAGGCTTGCAGCGCTGGTTCGTTGGAAGTGGCAGACGTGGGCATTGGCTCATTGACCGTGGCAGGCTTGGGCGTTGGCTCATTGACCAGAAGTGAGCCTGAGACATTGCATGGAGCAGACTGAAGCTTGGCTGTGACATGGCATGGTGTAGATTGTGTCGTGGCTGTGACATGGCATGGAGCAGGCTCAGGCATGGCTGTGACATGGCATGGAGTAGGCTCAGGTGTGGCTGTGACATGGCATAGAGCAGGCTCAGGCATGGTTGTGACATGGCATGGAGCAGGCTCAGGCATGGTTGTGACATGGCATGGAGCAGGCTCAAGCGTGGCTGTGACACGGCATGGAGCAGGCTCAGGCATGGCTGTGACATGGCATGGAGCAGGCTCATGCGTGGCTGTGAAATGGCATGGAGCAGACTTAGGATCCGGGGCAAAAGATGGCGCTAGCTCAGCAACCATGATGAGGAACTCTGCAGCCTAAGCAATGGGTATGCAGACATTTGAACAGGGGTCATTTATTTTTTTTCTTTGTTGCCATGTTTTGTTTTATGATTGTGCCATTCTGTTATAACCTACAGTTGAATATGAATCCCATAAGAAATAAAAGAAATGTGTTTTGCCTGCTAACTCATGTTTTTTAAAAATGGTACATATATTACCAATTCTCCAAGGGTATGCAAACTTTTGAGCACAACTGTATATGGATCGCAATGTCAGCGCATTCACCTGCTATCAGTTCAGTCTATCAGTGCAGCACAACAATCACCAAAGGAAGCAGCAATACTAGCCACAAGTTTTAATGTAAGTAGGAAAAGCTGTAATATCTTCTTGTTTAGGGTGACAATACATCCTTACCCCCAAAAAGGACTTTAAAAAATACTGGGATTTCTAAATCGCCTTAAATGCCCAGGATTTGCTTGTTTTCACATTGAAGTGCTCTCTGTATTCAGTTGAATTCATTGTCCTCCAGTCGAACTCGTATCAGTTTAAGTTTAACCAACTTCACTTTGCGTGTCTCCCTCAATCTCAGAGCCCGCTGCCTGTGTGATAGAGGAAGAGAGAGAGAGAGTGCTCGCTCTTATTCAAGTGACTGCGAGAACAAGGCACTTTTTGATAAAACAAGTAACTCTGAACAAACAATTTGATGATCACAATAAATAAGTCTGTCTGTTTGTATCTTACCTCAGTTTCAGTGAACTAGTTTACATTCAGCTGATCTGTTTGTTGATGAAGTTTGTTTGAGATGGATACGCTGGGGCTTTCAAGAAACAGGAAAAATTCCCGACTTTAAATAAATAAATAATTGCATGTGTGGGACGTTTACGTTGTAGGGATGTACATGCAGATTCCAGTTATAAAACTGGTGATATAATGACTAATGTTTACTTGCTGAAATGAGATAATTTCCTTTTAAATCAATAGGGACAATGGAATGTTTGGGCATACATAGCAATATGGCGGCGCAGTGACGTCATGGCTGACTTTGGACTCTGGCTTGGTGGCCACCTCCCCCGTAGTGAACGATGAACCACAAATTAGTAGAGCAAGGTCGATATACTGAGCCAGGCTGTGGGTACTCTGACCGCCTGGCATCAGGGAAGAGATTGGCTCAAGTCCATAGCGAAAACAGTCCTTGAGGGCAATCTCATTATAATCGACAAGGTAGCAAAGACCACAAAAGTCAGTGACATAATCCTTCAGGGGACAATTCCCTTGGCGTAAATGAAGAAGCTGGATTGCTGGGTTCATTTTGGTCAGTCAGGTATTCTGTAACAAATGCTGGCAGCAATGACAGGCAGACGAAGACGATGATGTGAAGAACCCAAGTGCAGTTTATTTACATAAGTGATAATCAAAAACATGAATCCAAAACATAACAAACATAAACGACTTGACTTGACCTGACTAGACTAGACTTGACTTGACTTGACAATGTTACATTAACAATACCTGACAAGAGACAATGGCAAACATGAGGGCTTAAATACACAGACATGGGTAACAAGCCAATGAACAGACAGATCTATAAACAAGATAACAAGACTAATAAACTAAACCAATGACAAACTAGAACTGATAACGAGTTAACAAGACAATAAACCAATAAAAACAAGACACATGAACATGGAGGGAAACATGAAATCACATGACCAGGGGACCACATGACAAGATCACATGACAGGAACAAACATGGCATGGAACAAAACACATACAACCCTGACACCTGGACTCTTCAAACTTGTAAACTTGTGTAAACTATCATAGATAAAACAGGGATAGTTCACCCAGAAATGAAAATTCTGTCATCATTTACTCACCCTCATGTTATTTCAACATGTTTCAATATCTTGGCTGCTATTTATAATATAATATACAGCAAGTCAAAGGGCATTGGGATCTGTCAAGATCAAAAATGACCTTGTGTATTACACTCCAAGTCTTTTGTTGACATATGATAGCCTTGTGTGTGGAAAAGACAGAAATGTAAAATTAACTACAAAAATTACAGAAGAAAGTCATTCAGGTTTAGAATAACATGAGGGTGAGTAAATTATTACAGAATCGTGAATTAACAGATCAAATGCTGCTCTATAGCAAAGAAAGAAAAAACAAAACACCAAATGCCTCCTAATCCCCATCTGCCAATGATAATAAAGCATAACACTTCTAGTTTTGGATCAAAAGGATAACTTTACTTAACTTTGCAGTTAATTCGTGCCTCAAATTTATAATGTCCTACTTTGGACCACTGTGGTCCAAGACAATGAAGTTTGTAGACTAATTGAAAGGAAAATGTGTCTTTCAGTCAAACAAAGGGGCTGACTGGTTGATGATTTTCCAGATTATTTTTGTGCAAGGAAGTGCTCTGAGATGCAAATGCACTTTCAAAATAAATTCAAATGCCACATGGGGCAGAGATGGGGAAAATGAAATTATAATCAGCAATGCTCAACAGTAACCTCACATGAGTCAACATTAATCCATCTCAGGATATTTTCGTCCTTTTTTATCATACATACACACGATTTTCTGATGAAAATTACCTCTATACTAATAGAACGTAGGTAAACTTGGACCTGTTTTAAAATGTTAAAAGCACTGAATAGATATACAGAATATTATATAACATGACTTATTATGCCAGCTGATAACACTGCCTTTCACTGAGTTGAAAATTGCAATTTAAAATATATTACGCTGCTGAGGATTGTGCCGTCTCATCTAATGGGCTCCACCTGAAGTAAACAATCGCCTCTATTTTGGGAAATGATTATTCTTGAGTCCTTTAAGATTAACATAGCTGTCTGCATGAAAGAATAAGAATGTACTGAGAGTGCAGTTTGTATACATGTGTATGTGTGTGTGCGTATGAAAGTATGACAAAGAAAAAAATGCAACAATCTGTTGGCGCATCCAATGCATGCACCAAACTGTCAATTAAACAATGATGGCCAGATGTTTGGCTCACTTCGTTAAGTTTAATTGATATTTTCCTATCAGTGACGAAACAAACTCACATGGTCCATCTCAAGTGCCGCACCATCAACAACGGTGATGACTTTTCAAAGGTGGCAATGTTCTAAAACGCTATTTTATAAGGACACACACAGTTGGGCACCATGGTGTTATTTGTTAATGGCATTTTCTTGAATTACTCGCCTGTTGCTGATGGAGTTTATCTTCTCACCTAAGGGCAGTCGTTTGGAAGCTTTAAGTGGTCTGCCATAACAAACTCTCACCTTGTTTCTCACCTTGGAAGGGAAAACAAACAGGGCCAAGTTTGGTTTCAACTCTCTTATAACTTTACACAGGTTTTTACCTTTTTTAAAAGAAACAGTGCTCATCCACTTTTCTAGCCATCTTGGTTCTGGAAATATCTTTACTTTATTTTAAATTTATTTCAAAATATTCAGATATAAACAAATATATAAGTAGGAAGACCAACTCTATTGCAGATACTAGTCTCATAGAATGAACGTTACTTTAACTATATTTTTGCAAACTTTTACATGCTAAATTCTACATTTCATCGCAGTTTCCTGGTGAAATGAACACTAGAGGTACAACAACAACTGTGTGTTTTATTCACTTTCACACAAATCACGACTGCAACGGCTGATTATGACTTTATAAACACTTATTTTTCGCACTGTTACTCACACACTGCTACAGTTTTTTTTTTTTTTTTATTATTATATTGAAACAGTTTTACTATAACGCATCATTGGAAAACAGATGCATTTTAACGCTTGTATTACAGACCCACCTACATTTATACAGTTATCCCAATGTGATTAGCATTCGCAGTAGCTCACCTGATAGAGTGTTGGACTTTGGACTTGGAAGACTAAAGCTCGAGACCAGTAAAGCATGCAAGCTGACACGTGAGACAAAAGTGTCATAGAAGCAACACGAAATGATATGGTTGCTTCAGAAAATGTGCTTTCCATTTCTCATTTTGTTTTTAGAACACTATCGGTTAGGTTTAGGTGTTGGAAGTGTAAGAATGTCTGTTTAGTTTAACTGTAATTTGCTTGCAAGACACTATTGGTTAGGTTTAGATAACAGTTTTAGGTTAGAGAAGTACATTTTACTCATTATATCCCACATCTAATATTCACCTTAAAAACCTTGTCTGATTATGACACAATTTCACTCTCTTTTGGCACCCCCTGCTGGACATTTCACTGGGAAACTGCAGCCAAACATAATTTTGTTTTGCAAACATGGTCCATGGTCACAGAACGTTAATGAGACAAGGCTGCTATTTTGTCACTGCTGAGCTCTTTTGGTGCATTTTGCCATGATTCTCTGATTTGTGATTCTTTTTCTGCAGGATCAGTAGTTACCATATTCACCACAAACTCTGCTATTATATACTATATATATATATATATATATATATTTTTTTTTATTTTTTTTTATTTTTCCAGTTTGGAATGCCCAATTCCCAATGCAATGTCAACCCGCACATCTTATCACGTGGCTTGTTGAGTGTGTTGCCATGGAGACATAGCGCGTGTGGAGGCTTCACACCATCCATGCTCAACTCACCACACGCCCCACCGAGAACGAACCACATAATATCAATCACGAGAATTACCCCATGTGACTCTTCCCTCCCTAGCCACCGAGCCAATTTGGTTGCTTAGGAGACCTGGCTTGAATCACTCAGGATGCCCTGGGATTCGAACTAGCGAACTCCAGGAGTGGTAGCCAGCATCTTTACCACTGAGCTACCCAGGCCCCCTAACATATATATATATATATATTTAATAAGTTGATGTAACTTTGAATGATGGCTTCAGCAGAAGCATATACCATGATTAACAACCTTGGATTTCAAAGGTTAAGTTATTCTCAAAAAAAAAAAAAAAAAGCCTATGGAAAAAATTGATTTTTAATTCCAAAACCATACTGTTGCACTCTACTGCAAAAAAAAAAAAAAAAAAAAAAAAAAAAAAATGAAAGAAATCACCCATTCCAATCAGACTGGCTAAATTTACACAGCTTCACATATTTTAGTCTTGAGATTTGTTTACAAGGTACCACATTGACACAATGCATGTTTTTGATGAAGAACTCATCTTTGGATTTACCAAAGTTTAATAAGTTAGTGGCATTAAATCTTTAAAAGATACTCAGTGTTTTGTTCTAATTTATATCTGTGAAATTATTACTTTTGGATGGACAGAAAATCTCATTACATAGTCACAAAAAGCTATTTTCTCTGTGTTGCCAGTTTAGCTGTCCACAGAGACTGCCATGCATTCCCCCCAACAAACTAATATTGTGATAGGTTACATTTCCTCCCCATCTAGGGGTGGGGGGAGAAACTAACAATTGATAAAGAACAAAATTATTTAAAGTGAAACGTATATGGAGGTCTTCACTCCTGTCCCAGCCAATAACAACCAAAATAGGTTACAATAATAGTTACAAGTTTATTTTCTTCTATGAACACAAAAAGGAAGCATTAAGACTTCAAGAGGGGACCAGGCCAAAATAATAAACAAAAGGAGTCTAACTGATGGGAGGCAAACTACTTACCCTTACAGAAACAGAAAATTAACAGAAGTCTAGCCTCACTCCCTATTTAGCCACGAACAGGAGAAAACCAGGTTTACAACAAAAATGGCACCCACCTCTCTACTGCTTCCATAAATGCTAAGGGGTGGAAATAAGCACACAACCAACAAAGGACTTTATACTCACAAGATTGTGTGTGTGTGTGTGTGTGTATATATATATATATATATATATATATATATATATATATATATATATATATATAAAGCAACTGTTTATCATAGAGTGCAACTTCAAGTTACAACAGCACTAAACACCAAAGTTGCACATGCTGGGACAGGAGGAAGGAGTCTCTTCTTGCTGACTTTCCACCTCAGCTTTATCCACATGTTTCCCATGGTGTCCACCAAGCAGAGCAGCTCAGCACTTGACCTTAATCATTGGCAGCTGATGTCAATTAATCTGGTTGGGAAAATGACAGAGAGAGAACACAAGGAAAAACAAGGAAGACAACAGAAAACATACAAACACTGTATAATCAATATACAATCAACCACTACATCCACAAATGTAACAAGGAAATAAATAAATAATGAAATACGTCCTGGGATGTAACAGATATGATCTATTTCAGATACACCTGCCCCTAAATGTAACATAAAAACAAAAACTCAGGTTAGTTGCTTTGCATGTCAGTCATATCCTGTCAATTTGGGCTGTTCTCTGCCTGGATAAGATGCAATGAGGACCAGACTTTATGCCCAAAGTCAAAACTTTGGCTATGTGAGACTATTTTAGAAATAACCGATAGAACCAGAATCAGATTGTTCCTCTAAATCTCAAATCTATATCTGCTGTTATGCTGGAAATTACAGAATGTGGTTCAAGACCTCTTCCCGGAAACACAAACACATTTATAGCTCACACAGATTACGTTACTAGACTCTAGGGAGGTAACACTCATCTGTGAGGGAGACTGTGTGTGCGATGACATCAGACAGGGGTTTAATCAAACCCAGAGGCGTTTTGGGATACAAACGGACCATATAGATTATCGCTCAGGGGAGCAGGAATCCAGCTCTGCCTTTAATACCTGCCTGAAGCGAGTAAACCCTTGTGTTATTTCATGTCTCCCTGTGGGTGAATGAATGATTGCTTTCTTCTCACACCACACATACTGGTTTATGCACAGAAAGAGATGTGCAGCCCTCGCGGGCTAGACAGAAGCACAGTGCCAAGAGAACAGACTGGCACCAAAACACAGGCAGGCTCATGGGAGGCTGGCATTCTTTCAAGATATGAACAAGGATTTAGAAATTAATGGCTAAAATTGTGTTCTGATGCACGATCTACCCCAAGGTGGTGCTGTGTTATTGGCAATCTTCCACTTTTCTTGTGTTTTTGGCTTTGGTATTTTTGTGCATGTTTGATTACACAAATGCTGAATTTTTTACAGTTTTGAAATCGATTTCTGATATCACGCCTGCTGATGTTGCATATGACCCAGTGCACACATGCATACATGAATGCACATGCATGGCCGTGCACCTAATGAAAATGAATATGTCAAATAATAATGATAGATGCATATAAGTGTGTAATTTGCTGCAAGAATGATGACTAGAATAAAATAAAAAAAAGTAAAAGAGTTCAATCGCAGGTCTTTTTCATTCATTATAATAATTCCCATTAGACTGACTGTGTGATTAGACTTTTGGTTATGAGTAGGCCTAGACAGAATTTGTGGTCGCATTCTGGGAGAAAATCTGCGGAATGAATTTAAATCTGGTAAAATGTGTCAAATTATTCTTTTCAGTGAATCGGCTCAAATCTCCAACTTATGAATCATCGGTTTGAGTCAGTCTAAAGACTCACTCACTTACTAAATTGGTTCATATATAACTGAATTCTTCATATAACAACGTGTAGTTAAAGACACATTCAGAACAGAGTTTTGTTGCAATAAATGGCACTTCAAAGAAAAAAATAGTTCAAAGGTAAAAAAACAAGGGAGGACAGGGAGGGGTTTGATTATATGGAATAGTTTTGAGTTTCCTTGCAATACTGTGTAATAATTTTGTTATGGTTTTACAACAATAACCATAACTGAACTATAGTAACAGTAGTAAAAACCACGGTAAATTGTGTGGTGGTTTTATAAAAAAAAAAAAACAATTGAGAAAAAAGAGAGTATAACTGCACAACTCAAAATATAAACTCTTTTATTTGTCTTACCATTCTTTCTCCATGTCCTCCAGATCATTCTTTAACTGGTCCACAAGTAGAGTCATCAAATCCATTGAGCACATATTCAAGATAGCACATCGCCGTTCAAGACAAGTCAAGTAATTTTTATTTGTATAGCGCCTTTCACAACACACATCGTTTCAAAGCAGCTTTACAGAAAATCATGCATTAACAGAAAATGAAACTGTAATATCTATAAAGTCTTAGAGTGATCATTGTGTAGTTTGATTAAATACGATTATGAAGTGTGTATAAGAATAAGTAATTAAATAATAATTGTATTTAGAAACCCAGTGAGCAAGCCGAAGGCGACTGTGGCAAGGAACACAAAACTCCATAAGATGTTGGTTAATGGAGAAAAATAACCTTGGGAGAAACCAGGCTCAAGGTGGGGGACAGTTCCCCTCTGGCTAACAGCATAAATATAATAACAAAATTACTTATTTATGTGCAGTGCAAGTCATTGTTTAAAATTATTAAACTAAGTAAGTGTTAAGGGCCAGTGTTTAAACAAAGATTTTGTAAGAACTGTAAGATTAATGACTAATGTTTTTGAAGTTCATCCTGGATTAACTGCAGAAGTTCATATAGATGCATTGTCCTTTGTTAGTTGGCTGATGAAGGCTTTTGTTGGCAATTAATTGATAGTCTATGTATTCCATTTTAAGAGTGTAGTCCATCATTAGACCAAGGTGACGCAGGCCGAGATCAGTGAGGTGCTTCGCAATTCAACCGGCCGGTAATTTCGGTGAGGTCTATCTTAAGTTCAAGATCCAGGAAATGGCAAATGAAGTATCCGATGTGTTATGGTTGGAGTTGGCATCAGTTCATCCTCTGAGGTTCAAAGAAGTCATCAGTGCATTCCCATATCCTCTGGGAATAATTCCTTGTCTAATGTAGTCACTGAGAGTAACAACATGTAAGCTATTTTGAATAAGTGCTCAATGGATCTAATGACTCTACTTGTGGACCAGTTAAAGAAGGATCTGAAGGACATGGAGAAAGATTGGCAAAAAATAATAAAAGAGCCTATATTTTAAGTTGTGCAGTTATACACTTTTTCTATTTTTTTTCCTCCATAACTTGCACCTCTGAATCTATGGTGTTGATTACTTGATTGCCACTTTCATCAAGGTTTTATTACAAATACCATAGTTCAACTATGGTTAATGTAATAAAACCATGGTTAATTTCAGTAAGGGATGTTTAAAAGTATTGTGAGAAAACACTAAACGTATTGGAGGGAAAGCAAACTATTGCAAGAAAAAAATTGTGAGGGAAAGCAAAACTATTAAGGAACTCTGGGCTCTGTAAAAAGGTGATTGTTTTTGTTTAGTATATTTGCTAAAGCTGAAGTAAATAAATAAACTGTTTTCAAACAGATGTCCTGAACACTCCTCTCATCTGCTATTGGTCGGGCGACGAGTCCCGCCCCAAAATAACGCCACTGGTTAATACTATGTTCCATACAAAGTCAGATGTGGGATATTCATAAAGGCATTCCATTGCCCAATGCTAGATGGCATGATAGGAAACAAAATTGCAACACTGCCGTTAGCTTAGCAGGTGTTCAACTGTCACCAGAGATGTCTCCTAGCAACCCAATTGATAAACAATGCTGCAATGCTATCATTTGTGCTACAGGTGTACGATTATCAAACAGAGTATAATTTACCATGCTTTGTACACCTGTCTCTGCAAACGTTTGTTAAACAAGCTTTACTATCATGTTATGTGGGCAATTGATTGATATCAATATTATTTAATAAAAGTTTATCTCTATCATTGTACATCCTCCTGTGTGCCAACATGTTTGTGTCACACACCTGCATCTCGGCTAAATCAGTGTTGAAGATTTCCACACGAGTTTCCAAGTTGGAAGTCCGAATACACGTGACATTCCATTGCACGTTTCCCAGTATGAAGTTGGAAATTCTGACTTTCTGAGTTTAATGGAATGCAGCAGAAGTCAATGTTACCATTTGGGGCTGGTCAGGATATACAAACAATGTTTTCAGAGCACCACAGTGCCACTATTCAGGGAAATCAACCTACTAGTACATAACTATAATCTATAGTTTTCTGTATGAAAAACGAAAGAAAAACATTTACACGGGGGGCCTGGGTAGCTCAGCAAATAAAGACGCTGACTACCACACCTGGAGTCGCAAGTTCGAATCCAGGGCGTGCTGAGTAACTCCAGTCAGGCTTCCTAAGCAACCAATTGGCCCGGTTGCTAGGGTGGGTAGGGTCACGTTGGGTTAACCTCCTCGTGCTCGCCATAATGTGGTTCTCGCTTTCGGTGGGGCACGTGATGAGTTGTGCATGGATTCCGCGGAGAATAGTGTGAAGCCACCACACGCGCTACATCTCTGCAGTAATGCGCTCAACAAGCCACGTGATAAGATGCGCGGATTGACGGTCTCAGACGCGGAGGCAATTGAGATTCGTCCTCCACCTCCCGGATTGAGGCGAGTCACTACACCACCACGAGGACCTAGAGCGCATTGGGAATTGGGCATGCCAAATTGGGGAGAAAAGGGGAGAACACTTAGAGTCATTGATAGAACTTTTAAGGAACCGGAACCGTTATTTGGAATCAGAATCAAAATGATTACATTTCTAACAATTCCCATTCCAGGAAAGTTCTGGTTAAAGTTTAACTGTTAGGACGACAGATATGCAGACAAACAACTCCGGGCTAAACAGGGTTAAACGAGTTTGTCTTTTTTTTTTTTTTTTAAGAGTTACATCATGTGTGTGTGGCACACATCTATATTTACCACTGTAAAGATATCACCATATGACATTTATAAATGTCATCAACACGTTTGCACTCTTCATCAAATAACAGCGATCGTTGGTATAGACACGTGTGTGTTAGTGAGCGCGTGTGAATCTGCAGGCAGTAAGTTAGAGACTCAGAAAATGTCATGCGGCGATGATAGTGGCTGTGTTGGGTATAAAGGCGCTGTGAAGCCAGAAGACACACTGTGACATTAAAGAGGTCTCAGATGTGCTCATAAATCAACGTGAGATGCACCGAGGCACCAGAGAGGATGTGCTTTTTGTAAGAGGGCTAAAAGTGTCTGGAATAGTAAAAAGCGCAAAGACTTTGTAATTGAGGGTCAAGGTCATGTCTAAGTAAAGCTGACCTCAGATTACTTTGCAAAATGCAGCTGTCTTATCAGTCATGTGATTGGGAAAACGTGTTAAGCCATTTTACTTTATAACTGTAATCCACATGTGGCTTGTCTTGATTATTATGTGCAATGGACCGTACATGAGAGAATCATTCATTTGAACATTTGAACATGAAAATGGTCATTTGCTTTATGCAGTCTGAGCACTTTATATGTTCAGTGACATTAAACTGACTCTTCCTTTAAACAGAATGGAATTTAAAATGAGCTGTCATATGATCTGAATGATTGCTTGTAAAAAAATAAAAAGGCTATACAAAGGAATTGAAATACATTAAGTGGTGATATGATAATAACATGTTTGGATGGCTGTTGTAGGATAATAAACACCACACAGAGTGAAACTTTGTTGCATAAAGAGCTGGATGATGCTAGAAGCTTATTCCAAACAAGAAAAGACACTACAAGGTAGTGAACCCTGTCTTCGTGCGCATTATTTATTGTTTGTAGGCTGATTAGGGAAATCATTTGTTCTGCAGTATGGTCTAATTGGCAATTTTGCAGTTTGCATGCAAATGTTCTGGTTTATTAGAAAAAAGGCAAGATATTTGTTAGTAAACTCTAGAGGTCAGAGAATGCTTTGGGAATTGCTGGTGTTACAAAAATTCATTCAGAATGTGAGATTTAAAAGTTTTTATGTACATACAAAGTTGTAGTGTAGAACTTATGGCTTTCTTTGAAGAATTACAGCATAAATGTTGCATTATTTCACATTTCAAGCCCATCAGAGATTTGGAACATGCAAGGAAAAGTTTGGTAGTGTGAAATCCATTCAAAATCTGCCATCGTAATGTTTTTGGCTCACTTGACAAGATACTATCTTTGACAGCTGAAAATATATAGTATGTGACTGTTGTTTTTTAAAAAAAAATGAAATGGATCAAACTATTGTTTCAATTGACAGACTGACAGAAATAGACAACTCGACTCTTGATGCCTAGCTCTTTTTGACAGAAAACTGTCCACTTCTGGAGCAAGAAATAAGATCATACCCTTTCAAATCAGCTCATTGTAGAGTGCTTTGTGAGTGGACTTTAATGTGTGTAAGAATGGAAGACTTAATAGCTACCTAAATGGATGGCTATTCTTGGCAATGGTGTAATTTTACACCACGCAGTCTTTCAACCATCTCTGGTCAAAAACATAATGATTAGCTTGCTTTTTTCCTCTTGTATTTTTTATTCAAATTGCTTTTATGGTAGGGTTTAAGATTTAAGTTTAACACAAATTTGGGACTTACCTTTGATTTCGAGCAGGACAAGAGTCTGGCTTTCAAATAAATAAATGGAGGCCTATTGCAAGTAAAATAACATGAAAAAGTTCCCACTGACAGACACAAAATTTTATATTCTGGACCCTTTTTTAAATAAAAAGTCAGTCAAAATAATATATCTGTGGGAAATCAACATTATGCCACGAATGCTGTTGACTGAGCTGAACTTGTATTGAACCCGGAATATTCCTTAAGTGATGACATGTGCTTTTAGATGCTACAGAAGCCATTTCAAGTTTTTAATATATATTTTTTTTAATTATCATTTTAAAATTGTAAACTAATTTGTAACACTGTACAATTAGGTTCTATTTTGTTACATATGAAAATGCATTAGATATCATGAACTAATAATTCAGTTTTTTTTTTAGTTTTTTTTTTTTACAGCATTTAGAAATCATGGGTAATGTTAATTTATCAAAATACCACTGTTCATTGTTTGTTCATGTTAGTTCATAATGCATTTACTAAATTTTAACATACATACATACATATATATATATATATATATATATATATATATATATATATATATATATATATATATATATATACACACAAAATGATCAGTCACAACATTAAAACCACCTGCCTAATATTTTGTAGGTCCCCCTCGTGCCGCCAAAATAGCGCCAACCCACATCTCAGAAGAGCATTTTGAGATGCTATTCTTCTCATCACAATTGTACAGAGCGGTTATATAAGTTACCATAGACTTTGTCGGTTCGAACCAGTCTGGCCATTCTCTGTTGACCTCTCTCATCAACAAGGCATTTCCATTCAGAGAACTGCCGCTCACTGGATGTTGTTTGTTTCACCCAGGAGTAAATTCTAGAGACTATTGTGTGTGAAAATCCCAGGAGATCAGCAGTTACAGAAATACTCAAACCAGCCCATCTGGCATCAACAATCATGCCACGATCCAAATCACTGAGATCACATTTTTTTCCCATTCTGATGGTTGATGTGAACATTAACTGAAGCTCCTGACCTGTATCTGCATGATTTTATGCACTGCAAAGCTGCCACAAGATTGGATGATTAGATAATCACATGGATGATTGTTTGTGCCAGACAAGCAGGTTTGAGTATTTATGGAACTTCATGCACAGCAGTCACTAGAATTTACTCCGAATGGTGCCAAAAACAAAAAACACCAGTGAGCGGCAGTTCACTCAATGGAAATGCCTTGTTTATGAGAGAGGTCAACAAAGAATGTCCAGACTGGTTCAAACTGACAAAGTCTACAGTAATTCAGATAACCGCTCAATACAATTATGGTGAGAAGAATAGCATCTCAGAATGTTATTCTGAGATGCGGGTTGGCACTGTTTTGATGGCACAAGGGGGACCTACAAAATATTAGGCAGGTGGTTTTAATGTTGTGGCTGATCAGTGTGTGTGTGTGTGTGTGTATATATATATATATACGATTGTTAGTTCATGTACTACACTGGATAATTTAAGTACACTGTTAAATACTTTTTTTGATTCAAATCAAAGCTTGCAGTGTGATTTATGTCACACTTGGTTGATTTGGTTTATGTCTTAGAACTACTGTAGAAGTTTATCGTGAAATTCTTTGGAGAAAATGAACAGGAAAAATACTTCCAGAGCCTCTGAAAATGTGGGGACAGTCACCCTTGTGTTCTATTAGACATAAATTCAGCCAGTCATATAGAACAATGAATTCACTGTAGTATGTACTTATTCAGATTTCAAGTGTAGCTAACAGAGCATAAAGACAGCCATCTTGACACTTGACACACCACAAATCAGGTCCACTGATTTAAGCATAAATGGCTTGCTAAAATAACTGTATACTCCATGAGGCTGTGCTGTCATCATTATTAATTTATAATAATAATGCTAGCAAGGAATTGCTGGATGTTCCAGAAACCGCTGCCCTAAGGATGCAGCTGATCGGCAATTATTGAACCCCCTCAGGAATCAATTATTCCTTTCACATTAGTTAAAGTGCACCTGGATTCCCAACAGACAAACTTAAAGGCATTCTCCACGCTGAAATTCAAGTACTTACCTGGCCATGGATTGTATAGGATCAGTAGTTATTTATAGTTAGTTTTTTTATAATTATTTTTTATAAGCATTGTGGAAAGGGGAAGTAAACATTATGATTCAGAGTTAGAAAATGAATATGTTTTTCCATAAAGCGCCCTGAGAGAAATTCCACTCATGTTGTCAGAGGACAGAGTGGCGCGTGAAGATTCGTGCCATAGGGAACATATGTAATTACATAGAACTCTCTCTGTAGCTCAGACACACACATATTCATATGCCGAATGAGATCAGTATGCCAACGATGCATACCACGCATCATATACATCACATTCACTACAAAAGATCCATTTTCTTGCTTGTTGTGATGTTGTGATTATAAGCAATCAACACTGTAAATCAACCGCACTTTTCAGAAAAAGACTGTAATTTACTCCAAGAATGTGATTCGCCATGCTTAAGTGCTTGCACAAAAATTACATTGTGTGGAAATACACTTTATGAAAGCAAACATTGCTAATGCTGCTGAAGATTAGCTACTGTGAGTTTACAGAGATGTTCAAAGGGAGTGAAATGGTGGGAGACTATGAAATAAATCATTTGACCCAACCTGGTCTCATAGAATCTTGTTACTATCCCTAAGTTTTTTCAAATTAATTTTTACATGGCTAGTTTTAAGTAATGCGTCAGTTTCCTGGTGAAATAAACTATTGGTTAGGTTTAGGTTTGAGGTTTAGGGTAGGTAGGTTGTTTTTGTTGATTTAAAATTGATAGAGCATTAACCTTAAAAACCTTTTCTGCATTTAATCTCACATTTGCTTTCTGTGACACTATCGGTTAGGTTTAGATTTAAGGTTTAGGGTTGGGAAATAGGTTTTGTTGATTTTATAACTTGATAAAGCTTTAAAAACGTTATCCGTTTGGGAGAACATTTTACTTGCTTATAGCACCACTCAGTGGACATTTCACCTCGAAACTGCCGCGATACACGTTAGGAGCCACATAATATCATGTTGCAAAAATGTCGCCACGGTCACAATCAAGAGATCAGGCTTGATATGGAGTGGCTAAGGTATTCTTAGTGGTTTTTAGCATGTTGCTATGCAGTTGCTAGGGTGCTCTCAGTTTTTACTAGGTAGTTGCTTACCTGCTAAAGTCAAAAGAACCAGCCCCCAAGTCTCTATGTTCTGATCCCTAAATATGGCTTGGGTCCCACCTCAATGTACATCTACGAGATTTTTTTGACCATTTTATCATCCACCAGGCAAAAATGTTTATATCAATCTCTTAGAAAAGTAATAGCACAGCTCTCCTCAACAAGCCATATCATTTAAGGCCAAAATGCTGCAAATACTTGGGGTTCGGGATTCGAACAACTCCCTAACCCAAAGTATGATCAATAGTAATAGTAACCCTAACCGAAACCATTGCCTTAAAAAGCACTACTAATAACGTTATCATGGATATTAGCATTTGCCTATTTTAGAGTATGTATCAAAAACACACACAATATATAACACCTTGGCTTGCAAGAGTAGCAACATTTTCAAGCATGTTTCTACACCAGGGTGCAAAACAAAGAAAACAGTAATCATGCCTACTGGGAATCTATATGTACACAACTGTTTGTTGTGTCATTGCTAATATTATACATGGAGCTGTCTCTGTGGAGTGTGACCTCAGCTTTTATCTCCAAGCAGACATGGGTCATGGACTGGCCTTCCCAAACCACTTCAGATCCTCTATTAGCAATTCCCTTGTGTGGTGGAGAGCAGCCAACAGCATTCATATTTAATTGCTACAGATCAATTATTAAACTCTGGATCTTATCCCCTTCTCTGGTGCGAAACATCTAATAGGATGGGACACATCCCCTGACTCTTTCTCTCTCCTCCTCCTTTCTTTAACTCCCCCAGCCCAACTCTTTTCTGTGAAGGAAATTGGATATGGGGTGGCGATGGCGGTCTGTAGTATTACTACCTCAGGCCTCTCTTTGTGTTCCGTGCCCTGCAGCGAGAAAATCTGACCTGTGAGTCCAAGCAAGCCCATTTGCTCTGGATGAAAGTGTGGTTAGCTTGGAATGAAATCTCTTTCTGTACTCGTAGTGATAGAGAATGAAGGACGGGTGTAGGAACACATGCTACTGAATAAGATGAATAGAAAAGCAAAATTGAAGTTCACAACAATAAATAAAAAAATAAATACAATTCTGTCATTGTCTACTCACCTTCATGCTAGCAGAATGTCCTGGCTGTTCTTTGCCATACCACAAAAATGATTAAATTATTAAAATTATTAAATTATTAAAATGGATTAATCATCATGGAGCCACGGATGGCCACCTCGGTATGGAGCTCTCCAGTTCTTTTGGTGTTTTTGTTTGTTAGTCCTGTGTTTAGTAATTTATTTCAGATCAGTTTAACCAGAGACAAGCTGCTGAATATTCAGCAGTACACGCCAGACGATCTTTTACCATTTTTTTTATTATTCTGACGTTTTGCTGGACACTTTAGTCAGAGGAGCAGTGGTGCTGTACAAGCACGTTAAAAGATGCAAACGTGGGAAGCGAGCCAGTGCACTGGTCAAGCTCCGACAGCGCGGCTTTTGAACTGCGCTGCCAAGCATCCATCTAGCAAATCTCCACTTTCTTCAAAACAAAACGGACAAATTGCTTCTCCTCACCTGCAAAATTAAGGACTTTGCAAATTCTGCTGCATTGTGCTTCATGGAAACCTGGCTGAGTGAAACCATTCCGGACAGTGTATTATATCTACTGGGCTTCCAGCTGTTCAGAGCGGATCGCACCATGGATTTAACGGGGAAAACGAGAGGTGGTGGAACATGTTTTTATATCAACGAATATTGGTGTACAGATGTAACAATGCTGAAGAAGATGTGCTGTTCTAATTTAGAGGTGCTCTTCATAAACTGTAACCCTTTCTACTCACCACAGGAGTTTTCCTTGTGTATTCTTGTGTGTGTTTATATTCCTCCACACGCGTGTGTGTGAGTGCAGCGCTGCAACAGCTGGTTGATCAGATCACAGACACGGAACAACAATATCTGGACTATTCTTGGAGATTTTAACAAGGCAAATCTCACACGTGAACTGCCCAAACACAGACAGCACATTACATGCCCCTCCAGAGACAGAAATATACTGGATCATTGCTACACAACAATAAAGGATGCATATCGCTCTGTCCCTCGATCAGCTTTGGGACTCTCTGATCACTGTCTGGTTCATCTTCTTCTGATCTACAGGCAGAAACTAAAAACAGCTAAACCTCTAGTAAGGACTGTAAAGAGATGGACCAGTGAAGCAGAGCTGGAACTACAAGATTGCTTTGACTGCACAGATTGGAGTGTTTTGAGGCTGCAGCCACAGCCCTGGATGAGCTCACAGATACTGTGACATAATATATCAGTTTCTGTGAGGAAATGTGCATTCCTACTAGGACTTATTTAACATACAACAACGACAAACCATGGTTTCCAGCAAAACTCAGACAGCTTCGTCAGGCCAAAGAGGATGCTTACAGAAGTGGGGATAAAATCTTGTATAATCAGGCCAAAAACAGACTGACAAAGGAGATCAGAGTAGCTAAAAGAAGCTATTCTGAAAATCTGAAGAAAAAATAAAACAGTTTTCAGCTAACGACCCTGCATCAGTGTGGAGAGGCCTGAAAGATTTGACCAACTACAAGATGCCATCCCTCAACACTGCAGGGAATCAACAATTGGCTGAATACCTAAATGTGTTTTACTGTAGATTTGATCACTGGAGCAGTGTGAAGTTCCCTACTGCTTCAAATGCTCCACAATCATCCCCGTCCCAAAGACGTCGCTCTGACGTCTGTGGTCATGAAGTCATTTGAGAGACTGGTGTTGGCCCACCTGAAGGACATCACTGAACCATTTATGTATCCCCTTCAGTTTGCCTATCGAGCAAACAGGTCTGTGGATGATGCAGTCAATATGGTACTGCATTACATACTTCAAAATCTAGACAGACCAGGGACTTATGCAAGGATACTATTTTTTGACTTCAGTTCGGCTTTTAACACCATCAACCCTACTCTCCTATGGACTAAATTAACCCAGCTCTCTGTTCCTGCCTCTATCTGTCAGTGGATCACTAGCTTTCTGACAGACAGAGAGGCAGCAGCTAGTGAGAATGGGGAAATTCACCTCCAGCACATGTACAATCAGCACTGGTGCCCCCCAGGGATGTGTACTCTCCCCACTACTCTTCTCCTTGTACACAAATGACCGCACCGCAAAGGACCCCTCTGTTAAGGTCCTGAAGTTTGCAGACAACACTACAGTCATCGGCCTCATCCAAGATGCTGATGAGTCTGCATACAGAAGGAAAGTTGAACAGCTGGCCGTCTGGTGCAGTCAAAACAACCTAGAGCTGAACATGCTTAAAACAGTGGAGATGACAGTGGACTTTAGGTGGAACACCCCAGCATTACCCCCGCTCATCATTCTGAACAGCACTGTGGCAGCAGTGGAGTCATTCATGTTCCTGGGCACTACCATCTCACCAGGGTTGGGGATTAATGAAATACATGTAACGGGATTACGCATTTAAAATACAAAATATAAGTAACTGTATTCCTAAATGTAATGACTGTATTCAGTCATTGAGTCTGTCCTTTGCACTTCTGTATTCCACTACAGTTACAATTTAAATCATTGGTATTTAGAATAGTTACATTCAAACAGTATTTTGATTACTGAACAGATTACTTTGCATTTTATTGTAATTTGTTTCATTTAATATTTAGTCCTTTCAGATGGAAAAATGTATACATATAAATGATGCGATCCAAAGTGCATTTGAACAGCAGTGAAACACTTTCTTATGATACTTTCATACGAGCAGACAGAGAAGTAAGTTTGAAGTAAGTTTGGAGCACAGGAAATAGAAATAAACCTTGTGTAAATTGTCAGCTTCACGCTAAGCTAAAATGCTATTTCTAGCCATTTTATATGCACGTTACCAGGCACGATCATATTTTTTTTATCAAGAAAATTCACATTGGATCATAATTTCTTTTTTTCTAGTAAGACCTTTGATATTAGGGCAAAAATCATATTCTTGATAATAATTTTTGTATTGTATTTAGGTATTTCAGAGAATGTATTTTTAACGTGTATTTTGTCTTACTGTATTGGCAGAGTTTTTATAGTCAAAACAAGTGAAAAATTTACCACTGATGAAGAAATAATCCAAAGTATTTAGAATACATTACTGACCTTGAGTAATCTAACGGAATACGTTATGAATTACATTTTACAGCATGTATTCTGTAATCTGTTGTGGAATACATTTAAAAAGTAACCCTCCCAACCCTGCATCTCACAGGACCTGAAATGGAAGACCCACATAGACTCAATTTTGAAAAAGGCCCAGCAGAGGTTGTACTTTCTTCAGCCTGCAACAGGCGCTGCTGATACAGTTCTACTCAGCAGTCATTGAGTCTGTCCTTTGCACTTCTGTAACTGTCTGGTTTGGTTCAGCTGCCAAGTCAGACATCAGAAGATTTCAAAGGATAGTTCGGACTGCTGAGATGATTATTGGCAATCCCCCACCCACCCTGCTAGAACTTTACACATCCAGAATGACGAAAAGGGCTGGCAAAATCACTCTTGACCACATTCAGCCAGCACACTTCCTTTTCGAACTTTTGCCTTCTGGCCAGCATTACAGAGCACTGAGCACCATAACAGCCAGGCACAGGAACAGTTTTTTCCCTCAGGCCATCCACCTCATGAACAGTTAAAACTGCCCGCAAATGCTTTCATTTGGTCAATACAACCATGTGCAATATTCAATCCATCCGTTCCTACTTGTATATATATTTCATTTATATTCTTTAACATATCCTATAATGTTAAATGTATGTATACATTTTTCCATCTGAAAGTACTAAATATTAAATAAAACAAATGACAATAAAATGCAAAGTAATTGTATTGTATATTTCTCTTTTTCATCTGTTATATCTTATTTTTTTATTTGTATGTCACTATATGTATACATGTTTAAATGTATATGTTTTTATATATGTATATATGGTTGCATTTGCACTGGAAGCTTATGTCACAATGACAAATTCCTTGTGTGTGTAAGCATACTTGGCAATAAAGCTAATTCTGATTCTGAGTCTGATTTTGAAAGTGGATAGTAAATGGGTCTGTCTAGCTCCATAATAGATCAAAAACTACCATAAAAGTATCATGACTCATGCACTATATTCCAAGTCTTTTACATCCTTACAATAGCTGTCTGTAAAGAACAGCCTGAAATGTATTTAGTTTTTCACTCAAAATTTTGGCTCCTGTCCTAGTTCTCAAATGTCCATCATGCTTCTTGGAATTCAGACCTGCTACATTTGGACGAATCAGTTGTAATATCAGTGGGGATTTGTAACTTTTTCTTAACAAATTATTTAATCAGCCTGTCAAAAAATTTTTACACAAAATTGTATTCAAATGCATAATTAATGTATTTATTTCCAAAAAGATAACTGGACACCACATGTGTCCAGTTAACATGTAATATAACGAGGCAAAGACAAATATATATAAGCCAATCGTATGTTGATTTCCCTGAAAAGTGTAAAGACTCAGTACATTTACATGCACTTTAAAAGGTCAGCCTTTCAATGGGACTAAAACAATAATTAATTTTTCTTTTATATACAGGTGCATCTCAATAAATTAGAATGTCGTGGAAAAGTTCATTTATTTCAGTAATTCAACTCAAATTGTGAAACTCGTGTATTAAATAAATTCAGTGCACACAGACTGAAGTAGTTTAAGTCTTTGGTTCTTTTAATTGTGATGATTTTGGCTCACATTTAACAAAAACCCACCAATTCACTATCTCAAAAAATTAGAATACATCATAAGACCAATAAAAAAAAACATTTTTAGTGAATTGTTGGCATTCTGGAAAGTATGTTCATTTACTGTATATGTACTCAATACTTGGTAAGGGCTCCTTTTGCTTTAATTACTGCCTCAATTCGGCGTGGCATGGAGGTGATCAGTTTGTGGCACTGCTGAGGTGGTATGGAAGCCCAGGTTTCTTTGACAGTGGCCTTCAGCTCATCTGCATTTTTTGGTCTCTTGTTTCTCATTTTCCTCTTGACAATACCCCATAGATTCTCTATGGGGTTCAGGTCTGGTGAGTTTGCTGGCCAGTCAAGCACACCAACACCATGGTCATTTAACCAACTTTTGGTGCTTTTGGCAGTGTGGGCAGGTGCCAAATCCTGCTGGAAAATGAAATCAGCATCTTTAAAAAGCTGGTCAGCAGAAGGAAGCATGAAGTGCTCCAAAATTTCTTGGTAAACGGGTGCAGTGACTTTGGTTTTCAAAAAACACAATGGACCAACACCAGCAGATGACATTGCACCCCAAATCATCACAGACTGTGGAAACTTAACACTGGACTTCAAGCAACTTGGGCTATGAGCTTCTCCACCCTTCCTCCAGACTCTAGGACCTTGGTTTCCAAATGAAATACAAAACTTGCTCTCATCTGAAAAGAGGACTTTGGAACACTGGGCAACAGTCCAGTTCTTCTTCTCCTTAGCCCAGGTAAGACGCCTCTGATGTTGTCTGTGGTTCAGGAGTGGCTTAACAAGAGGAATACGACAACTGTAGCCAAATTCCTTGACATGTCTGTGTGTGGTGGCTCTTGATGCCTTGACCCCAGCCTCAGTCCATTCCTTGTGAAGTTCACCCAAATTCTTGAATCGATTTTGCTTGACAATCATAAGGCTGCGGTTCTCTCGGTTGGTTGTGCATCTTTTTCTTCCACACTTTTTCCTTCCACTCAACTTTCTGTTAACATGCTTGGATACAGCACTCTGTGAACAGCCAGCTTCTTTGGCAATGAATGTTTGTGGCTTACCCTCCTTGTGAAGGGTGTCAATGATTGTCTTCTGGACAACTGTCAGATCAGCAGTCTTCCCCATGATTGTGTAGCCTAGTGACCCAAACTGAGAGACCATTTTGAAGGCTCAGGAAACCTTTGCAGGTGTTTTGAGTTGATTAGCTGATTGGCATGTCACCATATTCTAATTTTTTGAGATAGTGAATTGGTGGGTTTTTGTTAAATGTGAGCCAAAATCATCACAATTAAAAGAACCAAAGACTTAAACTACATCAGTCTGTGTGCACTGAATTTATTTAATACACGAGTTTCACAATTTGAGTTGAATTACTGAAATAAATGAACTTTTCCACGACATTCTAATTTATTGAGATGCACCTGTATATTATGTAAACTCTTTAGTGTGACTGAAATCACACCAGTCTGATTTTTGCGTAGTTGGACTAACAGACCTAGATAATGCGATTGTAGCTCGACTTCATCCAGCATGTATGCACCTGAATCGGTCCATAACTGGCCTTAGTGTTGTGTGCATATTAAGTATGATGAACAAATGGTCTCTCCACTTTAAATACCCATAATAATGCATTCCGGATGTGACATTTACGGACACTTCATATAAAATCATATGGGTGTCAATGGGAGAATCATAAACTTTCACCGCTCGTTCTTTTACCTTGATTGTTCTGATAGTGTGCTGACTATTGTTTTGATATGTGACATGATTAAAGCTTACTGAAAGTGATTATATTGACAACAATTTAAATTGTAATATGATATTTGATATTGCCATTGCAGAGCATCTGCCGCACACCCGCTAGAGAGCACCGCTCCTTCATTCTGACTGAAAAGGTGAATGCAGGTTTAGTAAAATCACAAGGCCGCATTTCTATTCAATCTAATTCAATCAATCGTGCAGCCTTAATGGATACCATACCAGTGTCTCAGAGGTCAAAGTCTGCAGGTTTCAAAGCATTTTGGATGTTTTTACTTCTTTTCATGTCTGTTTTTGTCACATCCATAAGTCAAGTTTATTTTCCGATCTAAATTGAAAAAGTTTCTGATGTCTGGATGTCTGTATATGCAGTGGTTTATGGTTATGCATACGAATGGTTGGATATACTGGTAATGAGTACTTTTTATGAGAAGTTACATTTCATGTTTAGATGGCAAACGTCACGTCCGTAACTCTGGAATTGCTGGAATTATGCATTGTGTCATGTATACTTAGACAGATAAATGAAGACTGTAGCTCGACTGTGCAAAACCCTGCTGTAGCTTGTTATAACTGTGCATGTACAGTAAATGTACGACTGTGACTAATATTGGCTCAACCAATGGCATTAGTTGGGGAAGAACTATGTCTTTGTCCGACCAATCGGCGAACTCTGAAAACGGTAATTGCCTTTCAACTTCTTTGTCTGTAGCACTTTTTTCTCCATAGCACTCCCTTAAGGTAGTGATATTTTATGAAGTTTGAGGGCTGATTGAAAAAGACATCAAGACCCATGAAGGACTTGTTAGAATGGAATGACTTCTCGTCTTCATTCTTACCCTGTCTGATTCCCTCTGGTACTTATTTCGGTCATTTTGGCTAAGTTGGACACCTCCTGTTGGTAGCCTCAGTCTCTCCGAGCACTGCTGTGTATGCATGTTTGGGTGTATCTGAAAGAGAGAAGCTCAAAGCAAACATACTTGCAGCATTCCACGTCAATCACTACATCACTTGCATGTATAATATTGCAGAAAGGTGTGATCACTTCGACTCGTCTCCTATGTGATGCCAGCCATTTGCTCTTCATCAGAAAGCTTTTGGTTGACTGGCAACAGTGGAAACTTTTTTTTTTTTTTTTACAAGGTGACAAAAATGAATCTCTGTAGCACAATGAGGTGCATAAGGAATAAAAACCACAAACTTGTGTTGGAATCAAATTAAATTGCGGGTACAGTAGGCTTTCAGCACGCATGTTTTTTTCGGACAATGCAATGGACCAGGATATGATATCACGCGGGAGGGCTTCTGGCGTAAGTCAATCACAAATAACAAATAATATTATATTTAAAATGTTAAAATTGATTGTCTACTTTCCTACAACAATAAAAACATGCAGCTTTGAAATATGTATTCTTTGTATTTTCAAAGAATTAGTTTCAATCTTCTGTTGGTCACGTGGTCACATGCCCTCTTGTCATACAAATTCGCAGGTCAGAGTTCGCCAAACTTGAACTCTTGTACTCAGCGGAGTGCGAAATTTCTTCGCATGAGCTTGCTTTCCAGTCTTTTCCAGTTCTATTGCGTTTGCATGGGAGTGAATGGAGCACAAAGTGTAGTGTGTGGCTCCTTAAGTATATATTTCAAAATAGCATTAGTGGTGGGATGCATTTTAAAGGTTTACATTACAAATCTAATAAATAAATATGTAAATAACAATCCTAAATTGTCATTATGCAAATGAGAACTTCTTCAAAGGTCCTCTCACCATTAGTGAGATGGATACAGAAGATAGTACTGCATACAGTTTAAACTAGGACTGTCAGTCTATTCAAATTTGTAATCATATGTTTTGTAGTTAATCGCGATTAATCACAGATTTTTAAAATCATATATACTTATTTTCCTGTCAAAATGCATTTATTTCCATCTTATGAAAGAAAACAAAACAATTTGTTACAATATAATGCTTTATTAACATTTTCCAAACAAAGCCTTCCACAATATAAAGATAGAAATGCTCTAAAATAGCACCTATTCAAATAACATTAAATGTTTCCTAAAGTCTAATGGGGAGATTGACTTATTGAAAGAATTAGTTCCCATAGGTTGAATATTCATTCATATTTTCATTCATTTCTTGTTTCTTTATTTATAATTTTACATTTAAAATATTAATCTTATAACATTATTTATGCATTTGCAAATGTAGTATTGCAATTACTAAACCTATGGGGACTAAAGCCAGTTAAATCTCTTAAACTCTCATCCTCCACATTATTAATCTGCCGGTAGACTGTGACTATCCGCTTTCCTACAGCAATCGTGAAGCAGCGTTCATGATTCGTGTCAGAGCATTAACGCCAGTGTCCAGCGCCGCTTTGAACTCAATGGGAAAAGCAGAGTGATAGTTAACACTTGCTGTGCATCGGTGGTAATTGAAATGCAGTGAAAATACATGATTTTTATCACAAGTCCCATATGGCTTGTTTTGAAAATCAAATAATAGCGCTAAGAGGTCTTTTGCCCATCATTTTATCACTGACAGGGAAGCGCTGTTGTAATGTGTTCATCAGTGTGATGACTCCGAGCGGACACATTACAAAGGCTCAGCCCTCCCAACAAGTGTTTACAGTATGTTGGTTTATTCTGTATTAATGGTAAATGTGTTAATCACGATTAAGAAAAATGAACGCGTTAAACGTTTTAAATTAACGTTTTAATTCCAAAAGATCTAGTTTAAACTTTTTTTTATCTAATCTCTAGTGATATATATATATATATATATATATATATATATATATATATATATATATATATATATATATATATATATATATATATGGTTTTGTGAGTTTATTAATGCAATAAGCCACCAAAATATTTAGAAGAATATTTCAACACTGCAGGTCCATACAATGCAAGTGGGTGGTGATTAGCACTTTAAAGCTCCAAAAAGCATAGACAATCGTAATAAAAGCAAGCCTTACGACCTTACGATTAATGTCTTCTAAAGTGATGTGATCGCTTTGGTTGAGAAATAGTTCAATATTTAAATCCTTTTCACTATAATTGTTTACTTCCATTCGCTTTTCGATGCCTGTCCACAACAGGACTCGGTTCCCTCCACCTCTCGTGTGACGTAAACATGCTGGCATGTTTAAATGAAAGCAAACCAATAAGGCTTGTGAACAGCATTCTCATGTAAATAAATCGATCTGCACTTCTGGTTGTATTACGTCAGTATTCGTGTGAACATGCCAACGTGCTTACGTCACGTGAGAGGCTGAGGAAACTAAGTCTTGTTGTGGACAGGCATCAGAATGTGACCTGAAGTAAACAATCTTAGTGAAAAAGGACTTAAATATTGATGTTTTAACTTTAGGCTGTTTGCGGTTACCAAGCAACATAGCAACTGAGCGCATAACGTAGAAAATGTAGAAAGATAATGTGTGTTTATCAGAATTTTATAGCTTCGAAAGTGGCTCTTTCAATATGAATTGATTGTATATTACAAATATTTTTTTTATATACATATGTACAAAAACCAAACGTCTTGTGAGTTACAATAACCAATACTTGCAATTCTGAATCAAAACATGGTACACAGTAGAGCAACTTTCAAGCATAAGTAAAATGCTGATGTTAACAGAGTGAATAAGAAAATGTTTAGCAGGCCTGGTATTTTATAGGAATTGAAACAAAGTAAATCTTACTGTACCTCATTCATATATTATATATCATATATATTCAGTTTAATAGTAATATTTTTTCTTTTGTACAAAACCAAATCACGTCTTGTGTGTAACAACTTTCTTAAGCAAGTATGGTCTAAGCAATTCTGAAACGAGGTATTGCACACATTAAAGCATCAGTAACTTTACAGAAAAGTAAAAAGTTGACGTTAACAAGACAGAGTGAAGATGAAAATGTTCAGCAGCCTGCTGCTATATGGGTACAGGAAAAAGTAAATCTCATTGTACCTTTAAATATTTCATGTTGGAAATCAGAAGCAATTTCTCAATTCAGGAGGAGGAGAAGGCATTCCCAAAACTAGAAACAATCGAGCGCTGTACTCTTTGACATACAAATGAGGAACTTCAAAGGCTTCCTTCGAGAAACTGTCAGCTTGAAAAACCATCTACTATTCCCTAATGTGCACAGACTGCATCTCTCTGCTCAGCAGAAATGTATGCTTGGTGCTGCAGCAGAAGGTAACAGGCAACGGTCTTTCTATCCTCTCTGTGGGCAGTCCAAAGTGTTTGGGACAACATGAGGGTTAGTAAATGACAATTTCCATTTTCTGGATGAACTATCCTTTCAATGTAGCACAGTACAAGACCCATCTGGAGCTGCTATAGGACCATTGCTGTGTTCCGACATTTTTTCTGCATAAAATCACGAAAACAGCCATGTGATATAATTCAGATTACAGAGCACAATCAGTAATGGGCCTTTGGTGCTGTAAGGTAACAGGAAAAAGCAGCAGTCAGTGAAACCCTATATTCACAGTGTTTACCATACTCTACTCGAGCTGAAATACAGGTCCCTAGCCAAGACTTTGTGAACCATTTGGCTTTGTTCATCAACACTGGAACCCTTCAGATAAGTGTCCTTGATTCCAACACAAACACAAATGCTTTGGCAAGAGAACGTTGACCATACGGTTGAATCTCGGTTGAGTGTCCAAGTCACATGTCAGTAGAGGTGGCAATTTGACTAAAATCTAATCACAATTTGAGTAATATTATATCACGACATAGTAATGTTTTTTGGACAATCAAAAATGAGTTAATATATTAAACTGCATTGTACTGCCTATTTTTGGATAATTCAGTCAGTTAATTAAATACTTCCAAATACTTCCTCTTATATCATTTTCTCTTTATTCAGAACGACAATAGTCCAAGTAAAAAAAAAAAATAATTAAAATAAAACACAAAAAATGTAAATCATTCATACCATAATGCTAAATGTATCATTTTTCCACATTTCAGTATATGTTGTGGACCAATCTTATTATTATTATAATCTTTCCTCAAGAAACCCAAGATCTTCCCAAAGCAATGCAACAAAGAAAATAATGCATTGGTTAAAAAAAATAAAAAATAAAAATACAATGAAATGAAACACTTCTTGCAGAAAATAAATATTCAATAAATATAAACACATGCAAAAAAAGAAAAAAAGAAAAGAAAATATATATGACCGAATTAATGCAGTCTTTTGGCTTTACTAATATTATTTTGTGTGCTTCACTTGAGGAGGTAAAACAAATTGCTTGTATTAGGAGGTATCGTGCGACACAGTTTGCAGATTAAATTTTTCTGCTCTGTGTTGGCTTTTGTGAACCTAGATCACAGATGTCGCACCTGTTTTAATAACAATCTCATCTTCATTTTCTTGACTTGTTTGGGAGTCATCCAGTTCTGTGGAGCTGTTTATCATGGTTTTTCCTGGGTCAAAAATGATTTAGTAGCACCAGTGATCCCACTCTGCGCTCTCGTGTAAATACTGGGAAGCCTGATGGACTCCAGAGAAACACATATTAAGCACATAAGAAGCGCCTAACGTGAGATGAATGTCATTGAATTTTCTTGGGCGGCCACCGAAAAACATTTAATGCCATGAAAACCCTGCCAATGTTTTTTTAAATTCTCTCAGTCTTAAGTGATGAGTGACTGCCCACTGATAGATACAGTAAGCCCACACTGCGCACATGGATATGTACATATCACGATATAAACGATATAGCAAAATCTCTATCGATTGACACTTTATATCGTCTCCACTATATACACTCACTATTAGGTACACCTGTACATCTACTATTCATGCAATCAGCCAATCATGTGGCAGCAGTGTAATGTATAAAATCATGCAGATATGGGTCAGGAGCTTCAGTTAATGTTTACATCAACCATCAGAATGGGGGAAAAAAATATATCTCAGTGATTTAGACCATGGCATGATTGTTGGTGCTAGACGGGCTGGTTTGAGTATTTCTGTAACTGCTGATCTCCTGGGATTTTCATGCGCAACAGTCTCTAGAGTTTACTCAGAATAGTGCCAAAATAAAAAAATAAAAAAATAAAAACATCCAGTGAGCAGCAGTGGGATAAATAAATAAATAAATGTGTCCCCATCCTAATATACATCCTCTGAAATACCATCAGTAAAATCGCAACCCTGTATCAACGAGCCTTGTGATGTCATAAACCACTATACGGACGGGATTCGTTTTATGTGGGGCTGATTATGATTGCCAGAGCTTCTCATTGATTTTAATCCAGTCCAATACGAGCATATCAGTATTTTTTCCGGACTTTTTTCGGACTTTTTCCGGGAACACACGCCACAATAAAGATTACAGTGTTTTTATCTTCTATAAAATGCCCTAAAATAACTCAGGTAAAGGTGGCCCACTGCAAACTGACATGCTGGTTAAAAGCCAGTGAATCTGTGCTGTCTGTGAGCACTTTAACTATTGTTGTTTCTTAAGTTCTTTGTGTCTAAAGTCATTGGTAAAAGACACCAGAAAATGAAGACGGGCTTCACATCCTTAAATAAACGCTTATGAAAAACATGCATCAACCCATGTACGCAACAGCCAGCATTAAATATTTAAAGAGAAAGAAAGGATCATATTTTCTTTTGGTTAGGAAAAGTGTAGCCCTGCATTTTGGGATATATTCCAGAAGTAGGCTAAAATAAAATTACATAACTTGAATGTATTGTTCCTATTTTTTGTCATGGTCATCTGGTCACCCTACACCTCTGACCCCAGCCTAGCTGGGATATGTGAAAAAGAAGAATTTCACTGTATATGTGCAAATGTATAATGTGTGATAAATAAAGAAAATCAATCAATCATAATTACACGCATAAATGCACTTCCACTACAGCACCCCCAACATAAATCACCTTCCCAGGCCCTGCTTGTTTGTGAATCGGAATACACACGCTGAATGTTGTTGTGTTCCGCCCGCGAGGACAAACTCATTTGAAAGACTTACTTGCCATTTTTTTGGCAGAATACGGCCTTTTTATCTCACCAACATTCAATTAAGTCTGCAAATGGACATTCACAACTCAAGAAAAAATTTTCTTTTGCTGTGGGGCTATAGATTTTGCCGTTGGGGAGCACCACTGTTGGAAAACAGTGCAAGAAACTGCCGTTTCACCTGAAGCTGAGAAGTAAGTGCAGGAGCTTCTTTTTCGCAATGTTTTCGAACCTGTGCTTAAGTGGAACACGATCCGTCTGCAGCACTGACGCAGGCACACTTTGGTCAGACTGAAAGAAATGCGATTAAAACTTTTACATGCCAGTATAAAGCGATTAAAATAGGAGTACTCCACATATCTTACTGCCATTATCATTACTCTGATTATTAGCATAATCACAATATCATAATCGCAATATTATGTTTACATGAGCAACAATTGAATTGCAGTATTGCCTTAATCGCATTATAATTGCATAATGAGGGTGCATGTAAATGTAGCCAGTGTTTTTTTTTATTTATTTTTTTTAAATCAAATTTTAATAAGCTTAAATTAGTATACAAACAATTTACAAATGAAACAATCATATCACTATTGTTTTGCATTATGGTAATCAAGGGCGTACATTCTGCTTGAACATTGGGGGGTTGCAGCATGAAGCATTTATATGTTTTTATATGGGGGGGGGGGGTAATTGCTTGTTTTGATTATTGGGGATTTTTTAATAGAAAGGACTAAAAAAGAAGCACAATGTTGTATACAGTAGCTCGGTAGATTACAAATTATGGGGTTGGGAAATTTATGTATAAATAAAATTACATATTTTAAACAGGACCCATAAACACTTGACACTAACATTTTCAGAGCTAACTTTTTCAATTCTGAATTTATGTTACTTAAAATAACAAAACAAGGCCTCAAAAAATTTGCATTGAAAATTAGTGCCCCCCCAGAGGTAATGGGGTAGGAATATTTATATAAAAATAAAAGTCCTTCACATAGCACATAAATGGACAAGTCATATATCAAATGAAAGCTCACTCTCAGGAATGTGACTTTACAATACATTTTGTTGCCCTAATACCACTGTTCAAAAGAATTTCAAAAGAATCACAAAGTGAAATATGATTTCTGTAAGTCATCAAATATGAACGTCTCTTTTAGGCTCAGATAACTGCTGCTGTAAGCCCCAAATACCTAAAAAACTTTATATCTGGTTTTGCCTAGCCAGCTCTCTATTTTACCATTGTTTAGAGGTCTGTGAGCTTGCTTGGCTGAATAATCTAATGTTATATATTACTTGTCCAGAACAAAATACGCCATCTATAAGGAAAAGCATGCTAAACAAATCATCAGAATATATGTTTTCGACAACAGGCGATAACATCTTTTATATCATCGCAAAGGGGAGGATCTCAGCTTTCAAAAGACTTCAAGAATGAGCTTCTAGTCCACTCAGAGGCTAAGATATTCAATGAAACAACAAGGGTGGTGCCTGAACTGAAAATTAGACTGAATGCCTATGGACGAGCACATATTTTAGGGCTAAAATGTGTTAGAGCGCCACCTACATTTCAGATCTGTATACTGTGATGGAATGTGATAGAGAAAAAAAATATATATATTTTTTTCTAATGCTTTCTGCCACCAAGTGGAATAAAATGAGACTTTTCAAAGTGAGATTGAGTGAACAGAACCAGAATTACATGTTTAAAAATTTAGGACAAAAAAAATAAATAAAAATAAATAAAATAAAAATATTTAAATAAAAAAATACTCTGTTTATCATAAGATTATAAAAACATACATTAATATTTATGAATAATTGGAGTCTTTTTTTATTTTTTATTTGGGTGGTTCTCTGAAAAATTAGACCAATTTTTTGCAATTAGTCCACAGAATGTGTGAATGGTGAGCTTTTAAATCTGAGTGTGAAAAATTGCGGGCGGCAGCCCAAAAATGCACCAGAGGTTAAGGGGTTAAAAATGATCAACTTGATCAGAATTTCATTGAGACATATTCAAAAGAGTATGATATACTATAGTTAATGACATTACTGCATTCACCATGGACAAAATTCATAACATCCGAATTGTCCCCGTTTTTTACATCATAGATAAGTAATATGTCAAATCAAAATCAAATCAAATCCCCCCCATATTTATTAATAAATATGAAGTGTTTATGTTGACATTCAGCTGTTGGTTGATAATCAGTTGCCAGTGTGTTATTAAGTGAAGTATAAAATGTGGGTCCAGTCTGAGGCTAATAAAGTGCAGTGCTGATATATGTATTGTGAGCGATCAAGAGTTCAAAAGTCTGATTGCTTGGGGGAAAAAGCTATCCTGAAGTCGGCTGGTACGGGTCCTGATGCTGCGATACCACCTGCCTGATGGTAGCAGTGAGAGCAGCCCATGACTCAGGTGGCTGGAGTCTCTGATGATCCTCCGAGCTTTTTCATATGTGAAATTTCAATTTACCACCTTAACTATGAAACTTAACTTCACAAGCATCAAAAGGGTTAAACGCACCAGATTTGTAAGTTTGGTCTCACATATAACACTCAAAAGACATTAGAAACTTTAATTAACAAAATTAACAACCTCATCTTCACCATTTATCGAGTATTGCGGTATAGCACGCTAATCGCGGCACATGCATGCTAACCATGTGCTTAGATATACTGAACTCATAAAACACGTTATAAAACGTAAAACCAACATTTAAACACCCAAAACTCTTCAATATTGTATTAAATCATGTCTGCACTCGGTAGGGATAGTATGATGTGTATTTTGTTTGTTAATACCTGAAAAAGTAAATTATTAAGACAAGTAATACACAGATGCTGTGCTTTGTCATTGGTGCTTCCTTGAAGCTCTTCTCTCTGATCATGTGTGCAGCGACGCGGGCACGCAAGGGTGTGCAGGTGCGTATACACACCCACACATAAGAGAACATATTCACGTAAAACATATACTCCTATGAATAATTAATATTATAATTTTTTGTATACTGTTTATAAATTAATTACCTAAGGAAAACTGCATTGCTGTGTCCATTTTAATATATAAATACAGTGATTATGTTATAACTGTTTTGTCTGACTCCATTAATTGATATAATCTGTAAATACATTTTTAATTCACCAAAATCATTTTATAACTTGTTAAACTCTGTGACTCTTTAAATGCAAGAGAATGACATTATGATATTTTTTTAGCATTCCACATACTCACATATTGCATCAGTTTTGCGAATAGGATCTGCTCTACGATGAATCACGATGGTTAACACAAACAAGCAGGATTTTTCACCCTGGTCTGGACCCAGCCTAAACCTCTTCACAATACACCCTCATTAGCAGCACTTTAGACGATTCCAAGTCTCTGCTTTAAATAGAGAATTAGCTGCTGTATCTCTCTCTCTCTTTCTTTTTCTCACTCCTGGATCAGAACTCATTACCCACAGTCTCAAGCAGTGGGTGCCCTAAGTGTTAAAATGATTTATTTTTGTAATAAATACTCTCTCTCTCTCTCTCTGCCTGTCTCTCTCTCCTTCTAGGTGTTTATGCATTCCCCTGATGCAGCCGAGCCAGACTAGAACACTTTTTCAAAGGTGACTTTGATTCCAGGGGGTTGTTAATGTTTTAACAGTCTAGTGTGGTTCTTTGCTCTTTCTTTTCCTATTACAGGCCTTTATATCGGTCTTAATGTGTTTTATCTGTGCGTCTGTTTTCTGCAGTGCAGATGAGATGTGCTGCCCGGGTCACGGCACCACTTTTATGGGCAATGGTTAAATCTCTCGCTTAAAGAAGTCAAACTGATATGTCGAATCTCCAGACGGTGAGCATTCACAGTGTGTGGTATAGTTTGAAAGTAGAGCTCTGTGTCTTATATTGAAGAAAGACTGCTGCTTTGAAATTACAATTACCAGAAGCTATTTAACACAAAATATATAGAATATATATATTCGTATATATATTTTGCTTACTGCAAAGCTATGCATTTTGATATCACTTTAATAACTACAGCTATGACTGAAATACAGGACATTCCACCACCAGATATCTCACACACAGGGCAGTATTAACACACAAGCTTACCGGGGCGTCGACGCTCTTGGGAAGGTGCGCATGAAAACACTTTCAGTGGGAGATGTTGATGTAAACACAGAGAAGGTGTGCAATGCAGTGCATGGTGATTGAGTGCGAACATTCACAAAAAAATACATTTATATTACATATATAATATAGTATTATATTTAAATAGTATATAAAATGCACTCATAAAATATCGATATATTGATAATTGATCAGCACATTATTTTATTAATACATTTTTGAGGCATCAATATATTAACATCAGCCAACATTTAAATTAGAAGCCTAATTTGTGATCTTTTAATTCACTGCCAGTTGCGTTCCATTTAGTGTATAGTCTGACGTAATAGATTTTGGAGACCACAAGGGGGCGACATAACATTTACTGAAGCGGGTCGCGGCTTGGACAAGGCATCACACACACATTATGAGCTGATGGCAAAGTTAGGAAGGTTTTGTACTTCTTCAAGAATTAACAAAGTGATGTTAAAGAGTTTGCAGGTTAGTGTATGAAACTGGTGTAACTGTGCAAACTGAATGATTAGAAATGACGATGTTTATTATGCAATTTTCCTGTATGTAGCATTGAATATGTCTTTCATTAAAGCTGTCAAACCACTAAAAAACATACTTGTAACTGAAAATAAATTGTGGTTCTATGAAAGATACATAAACACAATATATCATCCAGTAATGTCTAGAGTAAATTATCTATGTCCTTTGATAATGATTCAGATCAAATTTAATAGAAAACTATGCGTGTTGATATCTGTGGTGCAGCAGAATTTTTAACAGCCTCCAGAGATGGCGAGCCTGCGACAGTGTGTGCGTAACTTCAAAGAAATTAATTGTTTCAAATTTTAGAACACGTCATGTTGGCCGTCAGATGCATCAGGTACGCAACCCACTTTAATTAACCCTACAGCTCACACTTTACTAAAGTTGTGTTGAGAAATATGTTTAAAAACACAGACTATTGTGCAATGAGCAGCGCTATTTATATCTGAAGAAAATCCCCATAAATATTGATAACCATTGAGAAAATCTTCCTATGATTGATATGTGAAAAAGGCAAAATAAATAAAAATAAATAAAAATAAAATATATATATATATATATATATATATATATATACACACACTACCGGTATTATAATTTATTATCACATTTTAGAATAATAGTAAAGTCATCAAAACTATGGAATAACATAACTGGAACTATGGTAATTATGTTGTGACTAAACAAAATCCAAAATAAATCAAAACTGTGCCTAGAATTTGCAAACATGTACACTTGACATTTTCTCAACCAGCTTCTTGAGGTATCACCCTGGGATGATTTTTAAACAGAATTGAAGGAGTTCCGATCTATATGCTGGGCACTTATTGGCTGCTTTTCTTTATTATTTGGTCCAAGTCATCAATTTCAAAAATGTTTTTTTTTATTTATTTTTTTTTATAAAATTTTAGTTTTATAATGAAATAAATTAATATGTTGGTACAATTATATTTTTGTCTACAAAACTCATTTCAAACATTTAAGCATACGGCTTCAGATCAAAAGATTTTTAAGATCATGAGAAACATTTCAGTCAAGTGTTTCAAAACTTTTGACCGGTAGTGTATACACACACACACACACACATTTATATACTGTATATACTTAAAATTAATCACATTTAATTATATTTAATAATTTAAAAATATAAATTATACATTTATATATATATATATATATATATATATATATATATATATATATATATATATATATATATATATATATATATATATTAATTACTTTATTTTTAAATGCTTAACACTGTAGCACTTTAAAACGACGGCCGAGGAGAACCACATTTCTTTCAATCTTTGCTTTTAATAAACATTATATTTTCCTATAAGAACAAAGCCGAAACACAATACTTTTTCGTTAAGTGTTTTCTTTATCATAATCAAGCCTTTTCTTTTCCAATTTTTTATTAAAGCTCAACAAAATGTGCATATTTTAACAAAAATATGACTAAAAAATAAATGTGGTCTTCTGCACAACTGTCTTAGTACATTAAGCAAACAGACTTTATAATGTTGTTTTTTTTTTTTTTTTTTTTTTTTTTAATGAGAGCATAAACACTTTGGATTACAGTGTCATTTTGGCAGTAAATAGTAATTATCACTAATTTTTAAGGAGACTTATTATGCCCCTTTTTACAAGATGTAATATAAGTCTCAGGTGTCCAGCTCAAAATACCCCACGGATCATTTATTATACCATGTTGTAAATGCCTCTTTTTGGGTGGAATCAAAAACACGCTGTTTTCGTGTGTGTCTCTTTAAATGCCAATGAGCTGCTGCTCCCCGCCCCCTTTCCGGAATAGGGCTGTGCCTTTACAGCTCCTGCTTCGGATACTACAGCAACAACAAATCAGAACCAATATGACTGACACCGTAAATACCGGAGTGTTTTTCAGCCATTTAGCAACGATGGATGAGCAACACAAAAATATACTGTAATCACGTTAGCTATGCGCTATAACGAGACATGACATTTAAGGGGGTTGTCTTGCATCATGCGATTTGCAGACATTCGCAAAATATATAAAGTGCGATACTTACATCTTCAGGATATAAAGCTGGAACACGAACAGTTGTTACTGATCCATGCTTGAGAATCAAATATTTAGAAAAGCCTGCTTTATATTGACCCTCATTCACAAAGCAGTCCGGTGTAAAATGATTTGCACAAACATACACGAATTTTGGTATGTTTTGGGGGAACATTTTCTTCAAAAAATAAAACTTGTCCACTGCGTCTTCTGTGGCTCTGATGCCGGGAGTACATGAAGACTCTTATGTTCACATTTACAGCCAACAACAGAACACGTATGACGCTTATGAAGTTGAGACATTATTCTTCTCACTGTAGCTGCTTCAGAGCGGAAAAAAATGGCGGACTGTGTGTAGATCACTCAGGGGAGGATCTATGATAATAGGGTGGAGTCCGTCACCAGTCGTGGGCGAGGCCTGCTCTAAAGTGACGTCACTTTAGAGCGGATACGAAAACCAGTCATTTTGAGATGCTGTTTTTGATTAATAGAAATATAAGAAAGAGGAGAGGCTAGATTTTTAACATTGTAGGGTGGTTGTGTACACACACTGCCGACTCACATTTATGTTCAAACACCATGTAAAAGTGAATTTTGCATAATAGGTCCCCTTTAAGGTAAATGTTAGAAAATAAAGCTAGAATATCAGCATTTTAACTAAGCCTGTATTGTACTCTCCTTCTGTATTAAAAGTGCTACAGTTCTCTCTTTCAGAACAAGCACTGATATGTACAATGCAATCTATTTAATGAAAAGTTGCATTAACTTGTGTTTAATTGCAACTAAATGCACTTACACTGGTGAGAAACAATTATCATTCACTAAATGCTATATTTTTCCAAAATGCTGCAAACATATAGTTTTTGACATAAAATATGACAGAAGACGTGCGCTGATTGACTCTTTGGACAAACTGCATCCCGAATGGATTTAACATGTAACACAATTCTATTCCCTTAAATACAGGATGATTCCCTATTATATGGGACTGCTGTCATCCTTAAATACATGTTTTTTAGTTAAATAAGAATTTCCAAAGCATTGTTCCAACATTATTAAAGTATACATGAAATGAAAATTAACCCTGTTTACTGCACATTCCTGGTCTTATTGTGCATAATTCATCTAGATATTCTAAAAAGAAAAAAAGAAAAGAAAATAGAAAAGAAAATGATTGTCTTTGTGATTGTAATCTTTCATCAAAATGTCATAATTTGCTCCACCTCTGAAATGACTTTCCTTTTAGGTTGATGCCACTTAGGCTGTGCAGGCCTGTTAACCAATAGCCAAATAGCTATTTAGGCAATGTTTTAGGCTACTGTTGTAGGTAATGCAGTCTTTCTAAATTCTTGCTAATAGTTGATACAGTAATTTAATGCTGGTTAATGTTAATGTGATAAAGAATAAAAGCAAATAACAATATATTGGATATATAAAAGTTACCATTGGGATACATGGAGATGCTCTGGAGGGTAAACTTGACTACCAGCCTCCATGTGTCATTTGTTAAGTCATACTTTAAGTGCTTGTTAATTGTGCTTTCATACTTTACACCTTACAGACCAAAAATGCACACAAATTGCCCATATTTCCCATAACCTGCATGTATTCTTGCAAAACCTTTTAGTTCAGCGGCACCAACCCAACCTAACTGTTTACTTCACTTTTCACTTTTGCAATCTATTTCCCTGTTTAACATTGTAGTTCTCACTGAGTGTGCCTTTAGTGAAAACATTCTGCATTGACCTCCCTACCTCTGGCCAAGAAGCCATGTGATTACTACAGCGGCATGTAGCGGTCCCCTCTCTCTCGCCATCAACAAGATGTACAGTCTGAAGAGTCGGAAGAATTATAAATTTCAGGTTATCCCTCAGAATTAAGTACAGTAGATAAGGGTCTGTGCCCAGAGCTTATCCTTAATTTATGCAGATACTCTCAGAATCCCACGTTAAGAGCTGGATTTGGCTCCAAAGTGGTCCAATTAGATGGTCTATTCCGCCTCATCATACTTATAATTCAAATTGTTTGGCTGAGTGAGGTTTATACAATACAGGTAATGGTGAGTGGGAAAATCTATCAGCATTCAACATTTGAGAGTGTTTAATATTTATGACGAGTCAAGATGTCTTTTCCAGCTGAATACAAATGCTTTTCAGAGTGTGCAATTCAGCCGTAAATTCTCAGTTTCTGTCCCTAAAGTGTTTTTGTCATTTATGTCTTCTGATTTTTTCCCCCTCCTCTAACTAGACCATTATGTAAAATAGATTGGAAAAGCAACATCAAGAACAACAAAAAAATATATGTATCCACAATTCACTGGGCTAAATCTTTTATTTTCAGGTAATATTGTGCAAGTTGCTTAAGATTGACATGCCTGGTGTTTGCTTTCAGGGCCTCTTGAGTGCAGCACATGTGGTTTGCGGTCCGTTTTGTGTTAAGTCCTTTATAAATGAACATTCTCAACTTGTCTTGCAAAAACCAGAGTGTGTTTATATGCCTGCCTATCCATCCTTCTGTTGGTCTCTGCACAGGCTTGTAAAGCAAGGACAGCTCATCTGGGAAAGTGATTTGATTGCCTGTCTGTTTGAAATAAAAATATGCATTGGGAAACATGGAGCCAACAACCAATCAGACAGCTGTGAATTGTCCCTAAGATCAGAAAAAAAATAGGTTTATGCACTGCATCGACAATTTTCCCAGAGAAACAACCCCTGGTATAATGTACTGAACAAATAGAAATAAAAAAAAAATAAAATAAAAAATATGATCATAAATATAGCTGCAAGCAGCAATAATCAGGGTCCAAGCACATTGGAAAAGAGGAGAAAATGACCACAATATCCAATTTCTACAGCTAGTGATTTTCAATGTTCTCAATCAAATGGTTGCAGGTTTAAAGGGTTAAAATTGACGAAATGTGATCAAATTTGGTACATGATCCCAAGATGTCTTCTTGCCAGTTCATACCAAGTTTTATTAAGTTTGGACTTTGATTTTAGAAGACAGATGCCAATTACTCAATATGGGCCACACCTGAAAGATTCCACTAATTCAAATTTGTTTGATCAACTTTCTGTCAAGAGGGACTTTCGATGAGAGAAGGCACATTTAATACTAATCAGAACAATGGCCTAGGGCGAGTTAAAAAAGTAGGTTTTATACAGTAGAGTAGTCTAGGGCATACGCAGGCATATGCCCACCTATCTTTCTTAGGATTTTGCATATGCTCACCTAAAAAAAGTGATGATACATATGGCCGCCAGAACAGTGAGTAGTCTTTTGACCCGGAACTTTCAATCTACTAACGTGATGGTGCAGCACCGTTGAGTGAATTGTTTTTATTTTATTTTTTAAAAAGTGTACAGATCTAATCTCTAAACATGCACGGAGCTGTGGGAGCACAACTGATGGCACGAACAAGACAGACAGTCTGACTAAGCTGATTCACCAATCAGAACCTTAATTTCAGACACGATTGGATATTTGCTAACCAATCATATTTTCCATTTCAGTAAGGGGAAAATAAATGCAAATAAATAATTTTGGATTCTAGCTCATACAGTTAGGTTATAAGCTAATTGTGATGTGCTTATAATCGCACCACCTGTTAGAATATTGGGTAAGATTTGGGATAATTCTACCAAGTTTGGGGTTGCCATGTTTTTTGTTGCCCAGACACTTTTAGAGGAGAGGAATTGTAATAATAATAAAACAATTTTGAATTAAAAACAAGAGAGTTCCAGCACCTTGAACCCCTAAAAAAAGATTATCAAAGTTGTGTGTGTGTGTGTGTGTGTGTGTGTGTGTGTGTGTGTGTGTGTGTGTGCCAAAAAACAGATTGTGAATGCAATCAGTACACCCCTTTGCTATTGTTTCATGTGCGGTCTATACTAGGAGGAGTGTTAAATGCTTTGAAATCTTTCAGATGGAAATTAAAATCCTGGAAGGAGACTCAAGGAGAGAGCTGAGAAGAACTGAGTCTTTTTGTTAGAGCTCCAGAGCAAAACACACATTGAAAGAGATTTATGCTTCACCTATTGTATTTAACTAATGACAGGAGCTTTCGTAACCTCGTTCTCTCAGCTGTGAAATTAGAGCTCTGCTTTGCCAAACCCAAATAATGAATACAATATTAGTGAGAGAGGGACAAGATGAGCTTGCAGAGAAATTAAAAGCAGACAGACATATATTCAAAGACAGCCATGCATGTTGGCCTCATTCACGATTATAAATTAACTTAACTTTGTCCTAATTTATAATTAATAGAAGTCTGTGGTATGTCCTCAGTGAGATTTGTATTACATTATATCATTATAATATTTTATAATATAATAATAATATAAAAATAATGTATTACATTTATTAAAAAATGTATAGAAAAACAATAGAAGACTATGGTATGCCTTCATTGAGATAATTGTATTATAATAATAATAATAATAATAATAATAAATTAGTATAAATGTTATAGATATTTTAAAATGTAATACATTTAAAATAATATATGAAATGTATTTAAATTGTATATATGGCTGTTCTGTTTCCTCTCTCTTTTTAAGAAAATATACTAAGATATCTGAGTGTATTCCGTGTGCAAAATGCTCTTAATATTATCAAACTCGGTATAATTTCCTCTTGTACACTCACTTTCCTCTGCTCTCATCTCTTCTCACAAAGATATATATATATATATATATAGGGTTGGGAGGGTTACTTTTGAAATGTATTCCAATACAGATGACAGAATACATGCTGTAAAATGTCATTTGTAACGTATTCCGTTACATTACTCAAGCTCAGTAATGTATTCTAAATACTTTGGATTAATCTTCAGCATTGGTAGATTTTTTTTACTTGTTTTGACTATAAAAACTCTGCCAATACAGTAAGACAAAATACACGTGTTAAAAATACATTCTCTGAAAAACATAAATATCTTATGCAGTGTTGTTTCTAAAACAAAATAAATCAAACTGATCTTGTTTTAAGGATTTTTAGATATTTTTACAGGAAAACAATACAAAAATTATTATAAAGAATAAGATTTTTGCCCTAATATCAAAGAATATAGAAAAAAGAAATTATGATCCAACGTGAATTTTCTTGATAAAAAAATATGATCGTGCCTGATAACATGTGCATGTAAAATGGCTAGAAACAGCATTTTAGCTTAGCATAAAGCTGACAATTTACACAAGTTTTATTTCTATTTCTTCTGCTCCAAACTTACTTCAAACTTACTTCTCTGTCTGCTCGTATGAATGTAACACATCATAAGAAAGTGTTTCACCGCTGTTCAAATGCACTTTGGATCGCATCATTTACATGTCTAAATGTTTTCCATCTGAAAGAACTAAATATTAAATGAAACAAATGACAATAAAATGCAAAGTAATCTCTTCAGTAATCAAAATACTTTTTGAATGTAACTGTATTCTAAATAAGAATTATTTCAATTGTAACTGTAGTGGAATACAGTTACTTATATTTTGTATTTTAAATACGTAATCCAGTTACTCACCAAACTTGTGTGTGTATATATATATATATATATATATATATATATATATATATATATATATATATATATATATATATATATATATATATATATATATATATACATGGATAGATATATTTCAATATCCTCAGCTCCTAACCCTTGTGCATAGTTCCAGATGGGTGACATAATATGAATGAGATGAGGTTGTACTCAGCAGGGAACATGCTGAAACATGCATCTAGATCCTCATTTATAGGACATGTACTAGATATGCAGCTGAGAATCAAAATAATCAACACTCAGACTGAGTGCTGCTTCTTTTAATATGATTCTGCAAGTGTTCGGCATGAAGTGTCTATAAAGTGAACTTAGAATACACACTTCAGGGATATAGATAGATGTACTTTTTTTTGTGAGTAGGAGGTTCAAAAGCCATTAGTTAGAGGTTATAGCATAAATGTACGTAGCTACATTAAAAGTTCACACAAAAATTAACATTTTGTAATATTTGTTTTCATTCACCTACATTCAGACACCAACTTCCAACAAAGATCAGCTCCATTACCTGTAAATGTTCACCTGGGGAAATATCATCTCTAAAATATGTAGATTGATTTTCAAATAAATGAGGTCACCTGTATTAGATATTTGGATGCTTAGATGCCTAATTTGAGTTGATTATACGCAAGGCTTTTGGCACCGCAAAATAAATAAATAAATAAATAAATAAATAAAAAAGAAATGGAAGATTTTCTCCTCCCTTGTTGATAAGCCAATTTATTTTGCTGTCCTAAATACAAATGTATGGTTTGTTGCATTGTATTATATGTGTTTAGTGTTTTCCGTGCTGTCTGTGACTCTCTTAGAACAGACTGGAATTATTAGGGCATACCCACCAGTTGACAACCACTGTTTAAAATATAATTTACATTTTTTTAAACTTGTCCGAATGTACATAACTGCAAAAGTAAACATTGTTATCAAACCACCTTCCGAAAACACCCCAAATCTTCTGTTGATCAAATAAACAGATAGTCCTGCCTCCAACTCATGCCATTGGTTGAGGCAATATTCAGACCCGGACTGGCCGTCGGGAGTGGCGGGGGAAGTCCCAGTGGCCTGGCGACTGATTTGGCCCGCTGCCCAGGAGCAATTCTAGATCATTTTGACTGAGGGGGGCCAGAGTGGGGCCAGGTGTGCTTGTAGGGGGGCAACTCTATTATAACTTAAATGTTCCCTGTACACATATAAAACATAATTTGCAATGCAATTTTTTAAAAACAAGCAAAGATTCACAAAATTCTTGTAAATGGTCACCATTTCCTTTAAGATTCTTCTAAGAATTTTTAAACACATTTTTAAATTCACCTGTTCATTTTTAATGGTCCAGTGTAACAAGCAAATTTTTAAATGTATGTATCTATCACAATTACTATGAATTTTAAAAAAAAGTTGCATGCACCGTAAGTGACCAATAAGATGGCTTTAATGTGTTTTTTTTTTATATAATTATTATGTCTGTCATTGTCTATGCACATTTCTTATTTAGCATGCTTGGTGTCCACCTCTTATTAGAGAATGCTGTTGCTAATATTAAGCTCAATTCTCTGTTATTGAGCACACGTGTGCCTCTCCCTTGTGATTGGTGCACGGCACATTAAGTATTTGATTGAAAAATTATGTTTATGGAGGACGTTGTGTTTGTTATCTTCCCTGTGTATTTTTTAGTGCTTCTCTTGCATTTCATTTGCAAGAGAAGCAGCAGGATCAACTCTGCAGCTTTGTTCTGTCTCTCCCGGGTTAGTTGTGTGGTTGCTTTTTATTCTTGCGCCTGTACCCAACGGTACCAATATTAATCTGTATATATTATAAGGTTGAAGTGCATTGATGTGGTGAGCTTAGTTTCTAAGAGCCTTTCTCACTGAAGGCAAGTCATTTATTTGGGCTTTAGTGTGGTGGTTTATAAGAATTCCAATTTTATGTTTTTAAGTGTTTTCAAAATAAATTTGCCATTGCAGGTGCAGTGTGGCCCTGTATAATGCTAGCTGCTGTTTCTTCATACCTGTTTCTATACATCTGTTCCTGCGTGTTGTTTCATCAGAGTCACTCCATTGTTTGTTTTGCCAAACTTGTTGCACTACATTTGTCTTGTTTCTGCATTGTACAGTGCAAAACACTAAATTAAAGACAGTGGTAAAAAATATTTAATTATAAATAACATAAGTGTGTATTGTATGTTGTTCCAGAAATGAAAATCCAACAGATACACAAATCAGATCCAGTTTGGGTATCTTGATAATAACGTGGGAAATTGCGCTATAAAAATAACTTAACTTACACTTACATTTACACCAGCACGTACTGTATAATCCACATTAAGTAGAACTGAAACTGGAGCTGGCAGGTCCAAAGATGCGAAACTAATGCTGAACTTCTACCTTATCTCCAGAAGTTGTTGGCTTGTTATTCATTTGACATTTGGTTTCTCCTAACCGCACTCACTGGAGCCTGCAGTTTTACAATGATATCATTAGCACAATTAGGTTGAAGAATATATGACTATATCATACAGGCATAAAACATTGAACTCAAATGGTCAACGCTTGTTGTAGCTGGAGAATTATGACTAAAAATGCTCCAATGGGCTTTCATTAACAAGCGCTTGTAAGGGAACGTCTGAAAATTAAAAACATTGGAGGTGTCCAAGTATTCATTAATTAATTAATTAAATTAAAATGTAAGTTGTGCATACATTTTACAATCTTTAGAACATGCAAGGCAGTTGCATTGAACACTTGGACACCAGTAACGTTTTAGCAGTGTGTGGACTTTTCAGACAATCTCTTATGAACCATAAATGAATATTTAATCAATATTGAAATTAAATTAAACTTTACCCTGCTAAATATTATTATGCAGCCATAATGCATTGATGTTTTGTTTAAATATAATTTGTTTGGTCTATTTATTATGATGTGGGTTCACTGAACTCCCAGTGGGTTGGAAAATGAGAATACCACTCTACCGCTCCAATACAGGGGGGCCACTGGGGGGTGCAGGCCTATTGACACGGGGGCACTAGGATGTGCGTGGAAGTTGCGTTCGTTACTAAAGCAACAATAGACTGCAGGTGTACTTTCTCTCAGAATCATCGTTGACGGTAGAAAGAAAAAGAAACAAAACTGTAGTGTTCTAATTAAAATGAATACATACAGAATACATTTAAGAATAATGAATAAGGTCACTTCAGGTTTCTTTTTATATACATTCTAATGGTAGTGTCAAAAAAAAAAAAAAAAAAAACCTCAGTCACAAAAGCACTATGTTTGATCAGTGGCAAATTCTCAGGGCCAGCAAAGCCTTCTCTGCTGGCCTAACATGCCAAATAAATACATATTTTTCATCCTTTCATTCTCAATCACCTTTTTCCTATGTATTTTTAATCGCTTTCCACTCTTAATTAATCTACAAACAAATAGAGAAAATGAAAAGTTTATCCAGTCAGAATTTATTCCTTGATTCTAACAAGCGAAGTGTGACAACTGTTTCACAAATCACATGCCCAAAGCAGCATGTAAGTTTGAGCTCCTCCCCGTCAGGCCTTCAGAATTTCCACAGAATCCCTCAACAGTGCAAATGAATGGGCAACTAAAGTCAGATTGTCATATTCATCAGCCAGTCAGATTTATTTATTTGTTCTTGGTGAGTGTGATCTTTATGATATGTCCTGGTTGAGGCCTTCTAATTGGCCTTGAGTGATGCAATCACGCTTTAAGTGATTTAATTTGAAAGGGAAGAGCGCCAGATCTTGCTGACGAGTCGACTTTGAGAAAGAGAACCTTATGGATTTAAAAACATGAGATTTTCTGCATGACCTTGTGATTGCTTAATTTATTAATCAGGAAAGGAGGACTGATTTTCACTTCAAGCAAATTGGTAAATGCTTTTTGCATTGTTATAGCAACATCAGGAGTTTTTTAAGTGTAAATCGCAAATATTATTAGATTCAGTAATCTCTTCAGTAATCAAAATACTTTTTGAATGTAACTGTATTCTAAATATCAATGATTTAAATTGTAACTGTAGTGGAATATAGTTACTTATATTTTGTATTTTAAATACGTATTCCCGTTACATGTATTCCGTTACTCCCCAACCCTGGCTGTGACATAATGTATGATGCCCAAAGGCATAGGGTGTCTTATTCATTGCGAAACTGTGTTTTCTTAATGGCATGAATCACTCTGAAGACCTAGACTTTTAATGCACGGCCCGCCACTGTGTTTGATCCATGTAAAAGTTTAATTAGGCCCTATAATGATAGTAAATTAGCACAAAATGGAGTGATATTGACAACAAATAAATTATTTTTCCAAGATTTCAATCACCAATGAAGACAAGATAAATCAGAGAAAGAGAACAAAGGACAGGTATTTACACATATGACACAACACTTATACAAGTTTGTAACTTGTACAAGTACAGCCAGTGGCAAATAGCTGTTTGGATGTGAATGATGACCTAGGTGATGGAGAGGGACAGAAGGTCATTCATTCCATGAGGAATGGAAGTAAACTCACCAGCTGGGTGAAATAAGTAAGCTTCTTTCTTTTTTTTTTCTTCTTTTTTTTCTTTTTTTTACTACTTGCTTATTTTGATTGACAGCAATCTCTCCTGAAGTCTCCCTGAGGTAATGGGTAAACTTAAACAATAAAAGTCCCAAAACAGTGTGTGATTGGCAGATACATAAAGTTAATGAAAAAAGTACACGACTTGTGAGCATCCTCTCCTTACCTAAGCTGAATCTGGGACTATTCGAATGTTGATACCCATAATACATTATTGGTTTATGAGCATGAGCTGTCCATCAAGGCTTTGGCAGATACAGTGCTAAAGAAATGAAGGAAATAACGAGTTTGGTCATGCCTAATTTCACACAGTTTTCAGAGCCCTGACTGGCCTGAAGCTCAAATCCTGCTTATGTACAGCCACTGCCTGACGTCAAATGCAATAATTTCATAGGAAGCTAAAATATATTTTGAAGTCACATAACTAAAAATGGAAAACAAGAGAAATTGATCCCAGCCTTAATTAAGTCTGCAATGATTAAAATATATTTATAAATTTTACTCAAAACAGCAATGTACACTGATGAGCCAAAACATTATGACCACCTGCCTAATATGCTGTTGGTCCTCTGTGTGCTGCCAAAACAGTGCAGACCGTGGTATCTGGCACCAAGACATTAGCAGCAGATCCTTCAAGTCCTGTAAGTTGTGAGGTGGAGCCACTCTGGATCTGACTTGTTGGTCCAGCACATCCCACAGATACTCATTCGGATTGAGAGCTGGGGAATTTGGAGACCAGGGCAACACCTTGAACTCTTCATCATGTTCCTCAAACCATTCCTGAACAATGTGTGCATTGTGGCAGGGTGCATTATCCTGCTGAAAGAGGCCAATGCCATCAGGGAATACCACTGCCATGAAGGGGTGTATCTGGTCTGAAACGATGTTTAGGTAAGTGGCACATGTCAAATTGATGTCCACATGAATGGCCGGACCCAGGGTTTCCCAGCAGAACTTTGCCCAATAAAATTGTATGTGACCTGTGCCACAGTAGACCTTCTGTCGGTTCGGACCAGATGGGCTAGCCTTCGTTGCCCTTGTGCATCGATGATCCTTGGGCGCCCAAGACCCTGTCGCCGGTTTGTGGTTTGTCCCTCCTCGGACCACTGTCAGTAGGTACTCACCACTGCTGACCGGGAGCACCCCACAAGCCTTGCTGTTTCAGAGATGCTCTGACCCAGTCGTCTGGCCAAAACATTTGGCTCCTGTCAAAGTCACTCAGGTCTTTTCTCCTGCCCATTTCTCCTGAATTCAACACGTTGACTATGAGAACGGATTGTTTGCTTACCATCTAATCTACCCAGATATTGACATGTGGCCTTGTTAGGAGATGATCAACATTATACGCTTCACCTGTGATTGGTCATCATGTTTTGGATCATCATTTTACAGTATATATGTTATATACAGTAGTTAAAAGATATGTGAAACAAGGGGACTGTTGGTATATGGTATATTCAGTGGTATATTTCAGAGAATCTACCCTTCTAATAATACATTTTACAAAAAAAAAAAAAAAAAAAACATTTTGGGACTTTTAGTCCATGTCTGTCATCTTTATGGTCATCTATATTGTGGTGATCTCCAAACAGTTGACAAAAATTATAAATTTATTTAAAAAAAAAAAAAAGAAAAAAAAAATACCTTTATACCATTTATAATGCAGATATACACATTCTTTCACTTACAGGAAAACAGACCAAAATATTGAGAACATCATCTTAAACACTCATGGGCTTATCCAAATATTTGTCCAATCAAATGCTCTCTAGAATGAGAATGTCCCTCCCTCTTATACCTCCTTCTGCTGACCAACCATCTGTTGCAACTGTCCCTTCCTGTTTCAATAGGAAATTTATCAATATAGGAAAGAATACTATGATCTTCAAAACAAGGGGTCTCTAATCCATTTAATGCAAGTTGGATCATTTAATCTACCTGTCTCCTAGCAGTAAATTAACTGTCAAACTAGAGGTAAAGAATGCAATTAACTAAATACTGTAGGCACATTTTCCGAAGAAAACGTGAGTGGTGCTTACCGTGGCAAAGCTCCCTGCCACAATGTTCCACCAAGAGACTCGTACACTTCAGGACAAGTACTGTTGCTTCTTTAGCTTGGGCTGGCTAACGAGCAGCAGACTTAATAACTTTGATGTTGACAGTGTCATGCTTTAAACACAACACAAACACATTACACATTAATTGCCACCTTTTTAGAGGGGAGGCAGGTTAAGGGGCTGCTTTTCAAGAATCATAAATAGAACTGTAGGTAGATCTGAGAACTTTCCCAAGAAAACATGAAGGATTCAGAGTTTACATTTGATATTGCAATTTTTTTATTGATTTCCTTAGGCAGAGATAAATAAAATGTATTATGCATTTTCTCAGAAATGTTGCCTACCCTACTGTCACATCAAATACACTAGGTGTTGTTTCAGGCAAATTACTTCTTAAGTTAAAATCTATTCTGTCAATTAATTCATGAGTGGGGAGTAAATTGCTGCAAAATTCAGTCAACTGTCTGATTTTGAGGTCTGCTTTGGTCCCCATGGAGGTATTGATTGTCTACCAAAGTTCTGAGAAAAGCCTTTTCAAATTGAAAAAGAACTTAAGAATCTGAGTGTTGAAAATCAAGATCTAGAGGACATTTTGGCAGCATTAACTAGGTTAAATTTAATTGTGACTTTGTTGAGAAAGGGAAAGTCGAATGAGAACAATGAGCCACGATTCACCAGATTAAACGCACAGTTTGTCCTCTCTCAGTGCGGTTTCACACTGTTAGTGTGTAGCTTGTTCGGTCGCTGTAAAAGCTGTTTGTCGAACTCAGGTGCGCACTAGCTAATCACAATCGAATCAACTTGAAAAGCTGTTCTTGGATACGGTTTATGTGAACTCTGGTACAGTTTGCAAATTATGTGAAAGTGGACTGCTAAGTGAACTGGTTTCGATGATGTATAATTTGGCCATTACAGTATAGCACATTTCTTATTGCTACTTGTAATCACATCTCTTGCAATGCAATGCTTCTTTTCATTTTGTTGAAACCACAAAAAAATTCCTTGAAGGAAAGTCAGGTCATTTGGCGGCCATGTTTTTAATGTGTCTGGGCAGATTCTAAGGATACAACAAGTACACCTCCTATTGAATTGACTGAAATATACAGAACAGTTGGCCTAGATTATGATTAAATAATATTTTTCAAAACAGCAGTAAAACTTAACAACAATGGTATCAAAAATTGTGCTTTTTTAGCTCAGATCACAAAGCTAGCGCTAACGTTATTGTTATAGGCTGGTCCAGCTAATAGGCATGCGCATTCTCAATGAAAACTGACTCTATCAAAGGTGATTGGCTTTGTTTACTGTAAGGCAGGACTTCCATTTCGATAGCCCTTATATTCAGCGTTACGATGTCTTCCATTCATAAGTATACCAGTGACCCGTCTCATCATATACGGTCTCTGGAAACAAAAAAACACAGTGTGAAAAGCGACCTGTCAGGGCAGGGGGAGGTGGGTGTTATAAAACTTTGCTTTGAACCAAGCAACTGAAGCAATTTCAAAAACAACTTAATTCGCTGGACCCCTTTGCCATCTTGACTTCAAAGCAGTTCTATTGTTTCATTTGTAGCTGAACTGCATTTAGACATGAGTTGCATGGTCATTGATTCATTGCCTTTGTACCTCTGAATTCTATTTCACACTCAGACCATCTTTGGGGAATCAAGGACTGTCCAGTTTTCTCTGTGTGGCCAGGACAGGGTGGCCAGGGTTGAGAAGATACTTCAACAGAATTAGCCTGGCTGTAACATTTGGAAATCCACCAGGAGCTTGGAGAAAGCAGACCACTGGCACCAACTGCTGGGGAGACATGCCTTTGCTCTACTGAAGCTGATGAACATGCCTGGTAGAGACTACCTTGTGTGCACTCCAACTACACACACACTTAGACCTTGTGAGTGCCAACATGATGCCAGTGAAATGCATTAGCCATCACCCAACAAGGATAAATGATGAACACCATCGTCATGCAAACACCTGCCACAGTAAATCACCTTCCCAGCGGTGGAATGCATGCATCTTCCAAACCTAATCTCTAAAGAGCCAAATCAAACAGCTCACAGTACTTATTTACATTTCACCAACTGTTGTGAATGTATCAGAAAACAAACAGAGGCAAATATGACTGGGAAAGTTGTGTTTCCATGTAGGGTTATGGGTGGAGGGCATGAAAAATCAAAGATTGAGCTTATATCCTCGATGACATTGGGCATATGCTGTGTGCATTTGCAAATGCTCTGATTGGTGTACACTATAAAAATTTAAATATACTTGAGGCACCATTTGGGGTTCCTCAGCTCCCACACAATTTGAACCCTCTGGAGATACTACAGGAGATACACCTTTCAGTTCGCTGAGAAACTAAGGACCGCCAATGGTTCCTTCAGTAACCCCATCATGAGGGAAAGGTTTTGAGGCAATTGAAATTGAAATTTCTTGAGTACATTGAGTACATATTTGAGGCTTATTTAAAGGGTGTTTGGAGGAACTCCAGAGGGTCCTGCTGGTGTTAAAAAACACCAAATGGTCCATCGAGTATCTTTTAATTTTACAGTGCAGAGTTGAATTGTGGGGAATTTAAAAATTCTGGTTCCAAAACCATGCAGAATTTCTGAGCCGTGTCTAAATAAGGACCAGTTCTTGATTCCCAACCCCAAATTGGTGTACAGGACACATATGACAACTTGCATGCTTGGGAATTCTGAGCATAATGACAATATGGCTAAATCCAGTCTCACAGTAAGTAGTGCAAATGAAGCCTGCGGCAATAAGCATGATTGTGGGGATCCCACTACACATGTGAAGAACAGAGAGAGACTCATCATGCCAAGCACGGCATTGCATCTGTCACCTCAGGATTAATGAATACCTGCTTGCAAATGGCCAGGGAAACAAGGGTGTACCAATATTTACTTAAGAACCTCATTGTCTGAGCTGGTAATTGACAATCATTGGCATACAATAATTAAGTCACCCAATGAGAATTTGGAATTGCTTATAAATTGCTCAGCCAGGTCAAGAGCATTAATGAGGTGTACTAATAATTATAGGGCATTCCCAGTGAAAACTGCAGTGCTCAGTGTTAGGGGCAGGTCTAGGTTAGGCTCAGGGTATTTCAAAGCTTGGGAGACTATGCTGTTCTCAGTTGTTTCATATGTATCAAATATGCCTCAAATGTCTTTCCTAAAATTAATTTGGAGAAATATAAATAGCCACAAATAAGACAATTGTTGACACAGTAAGAGCACTGAGTATTCAAATTTGATTTTGGAAGAATTTCATGACAAAATGTTCATATTGAAATCTCTGAATTTTGATTGCACACTTTGGGATCTTGGATCTGATACTCTGTAGGAGACAGGTTGTTTTCTCAGGAGATAAATCTGGAGTAGTAGGCAAAACTCTCAATTTGTTCTCCATTGTCTTTCTTTTTGCTCTGTTGTCTAGGAGCTACATGATCACAAAGAAAATCGACAAGTTGCTTTCAAAAGTTTATGTACCCTGAAATCAAGCTCATACTGCCAAATTACTTACAAGCGTCATCCCCCATCAGACATTTATGCATCATTTCAACTACGGTCACCTAACCCTCTAGGACCACTGATAGCCTCTGAGATCATGGGAACCAGGAAGTAATTACGCTCACATAAACAATGGTGAGCGTGGTTCGGAAGTTGCATTTTCCCTCTAAAATTTAATTTATATTCTACTGATGGTAAGGTTTAGGGTTGGGGTTTTGGTTAGTTATTGTATATGCATTCTTGTTCACTATATTACATAATTTTGAAATGTTCAACAACACTTCCAGCTTCATACACTGGGGGCAGAAATTTGAATTTCGGTAGGCACCAGAACTTTCAACCAACTGTCGCCAAATTCAACGTATGCTCAGTCTGCTTTATGATTTCTGTTTCCTTCAGGTTTTAATTACCTCAGATATTCTTGTCGCCTGATAAAGAGCAATGGATGGAAGGATGGAACGGCAATAAGTATAGGAGGATAAAATGAGCCAAACACAGACCAACAAACCAGGAAGCTTTAGACTCGAGAGGAGAATCTGGCCTAATTATATTTTGCTGGGTGGCTGAGCAGACTAGCCCTAGTTAGCACTGCACCAATTAAGACCACAGCCACATTAACAAGAGCTGCCCTGCCTGGGACAAGTGATAATTATCGTCACTAAGCCCGGAGAGAGTGACAAGGACTAGCTGCTCTCAGGGGCACCTTTTAATGTAGTAGAGAGCGAGAGTGAGCGCTAATTATCAGAGTGAGAGAGCGCCTATCAGCCCTGTTCCTGCAGTACGGAGTGGTCCCAGACACTGATGTGCCTGCATTTTATCAGAGAACATATCATCCTCTTGAGGCCTGCTTTGAGACTTGTTGAATGTGCTATAAAGCTCCACTTTTGGACACCATTGCCAGATTTTATTCGAGAGGCGATAAGAAGTTGATGAATATCCATCAGTGGCTTCCAGCATCTACAAGCAAAAACATAGATACAGAACAGGATAATTCCTACTATCTAGTAAATTTTCATGTCTCCATCAAATGATAGCTCATGAAAAAAGGAAAATTCTGTCACTTACTGTCTTGTCATATGTAGGACTTCTTTTCTTCTGTGGAACACTAAAGGAGATGTTAGGCAAACTGTTAGGAACTGACACCCTCAATCACTGTCCCTGTATTTTGTTGCCTTAAAAATCCTGAAAAATACTCAGGTCAATAATTTGTATTATCATTTAGATAAATATGGTTTTATATAATAACCTCATTTTATTATTATTATTATTATTATCTATTTATTATGAATAAGTCTATTTACATGTTCTTACAGTTTGATCTCAGTCTGTAATGACAAATGTTTTCATGGATATTTGCATTTTTTGTTATGTTGCGGCAGAGATTCATTCTAATAAAAAAAGAGCTATTTCCTTAATGGCATCATCGTACATTTACGGGCTGATTTGGTGTTACTTGGACTAAATTGAAGGCACTATAGTGTGAACAATTGGGTAAGATGTAGATTTTGAATTATTGAATATACTATTATAATGTACTGAGACAGTCATAAAAAAAAAAAAAAAAAGAAATACACATGTCCTCCAAATACTATCTGGCATGCTTTGATGTGGCATAAACCCACAATAACTTGTGTATCAAATCATGATGAATTATCCTGTGTAATTCAAATATTATAGGGAGTCATCAAGAATGGCCTGCAGATGTGAGCATTTTGCATTACTGTGATTGATAACAAAGACTATGATAGTGAATATGATTAGATGACGCTTGATATGAGCCTCTAAAAAGGTTAAAAGAATAAACAAAGAGGCAAAGGCACACTAAGAGACTCTTAGCTACTCATAGATATGCACAATAAAAACTCATTTTCTGTGGAATAACATTTATTTTCACAGTCTGTGAGTGGTGATGAAAGATTTCAAAAAGCCAAAAAAGAGGTAAGAGGTAAACAAGAGATGTAAGTTTAAACAACATAATCTTCCTACTCCAGATCACTCAGAGGAATTGTAAAAAAAAAAATAAAAAAAAAAGGCACAGAGGGAATAAATGAGTTGTTGCATGATGACAAAGATTCTTTCACAGAAGGTCCTAAAGCAAAAGTGTGTGTGTGTGTGTGTGTGTGTGTGTGTGTGTGTGAGTGTGTGCGTGTGTGTTGAGAAAATGAAGGTAAACGGTTGCTAAACTTTGAGTGATATGCCACAGGCAGCCCATGTGTTATCTGTGATTCTCAGTGTGTGACTGTGCTTTTTTTCCAGGTGGCTGGTCAGCACCGATGGAATTCCAGTATTGATTTCTGCATAGTCTTGTGGGTCTGGGCAAAGTGTGTGTGATACAAAACAGAAACACAAACTGAGAGAGGCTCCTGTCACAACAAATAGTCCACCGTTCTTCATGAAATGAGGCCACTGTTTTCTGTATGACACCATGTGGGAATGTATGCGCATAAACAAAGAAACAAAGAAATACACTCTAAGCACAAATACAGAATATGTATGGACAAGAATAATTTGTGTTTCAGGCTAAACAGTAGATTTCATCCTCTGACATGGATAAAGAGTGAGAGAGAGAGAGAGAGAGAGAGAGAGAGAGAGAGAGAGAGAGAGAGAGAGAGAGAGAGAGAGAGTAGAATTTGTGCAAAATTTGCCACACATAAAACATATATCTCCAAAGCAGGAAACAAATAGATTATATGACAGTTATCAACAAATGAGATATGCTATATGTTTCAGTGTTATCAAAATTTCATCTCTGGGTGAATCTCATGAAGCTTGTCAAGAACATCTCCAACTCATAACCAGGCCTAACGGATTTGCAGACTCTTCTCAGCGCTAATTTTGAGGGGGAAATGTGTGAAATTATGTGGAATGGATTTGAACATATAGTAGTAAAATGTATTAAATAAAGCTGAGAGGTCTACACTCTATTTGGTGGCTGAATGCATCATGAAATTAGCTAACATATTTAATAAACAAACATGCAAGTGTTGGGGGATGCACTGAAATTTTATGAATGACAGACGTTTTTCTGGAGAGTTTTGCGTGTCGTGTGCCGATTATGTCTGGGCCTGCTCTGCACACTGCAGCAAAATATCAACCTGTTTTCATTCCCAAGGCTTCAAAATACTGATGCTTGTGCAAGATTGCACTATATAGGCACCAAAAGCTCCCCACAGCATCTGTTTACCGACACGGCTGGTAAGATCAGGACAGTCGCATAAGGGAGGCATTACTGTCAATCTTTAGATATTATGTGCATGTGTTTAATTGCAATATGTTTTATTATCCTTATAAATATATCAGTGTAATTACATTAAACTATAAACCTAAACCTAACCACATTTCAACAATATTAAAGATGTAACAGGCAGATAAATTTACAGTCACAATATTACATTACACTATTATATAGATTTGAGCTCTGAACCCCACCCCTAAGCCTAAACCTAACCAATTCTCAACAATATAAAAAGTAAAAAGCAGATAAACGTAGAGTTGCACTAATTTATAAAAATAAAATAAAATAAATTTGACAAGCACTATAAAAGTATCCTAAACCATACAAGAGCTTTGTGTGAGGAAAAGGGTGAAAATGAAAGTTTTAATAGCTGAATAGCCTCCTAATCGCTGACGTCAAACCTGTGTCATAATGCTTCTTGAGGCGAAAAATTTTGAATCCTAAAATGAGTGCGGTTGGCATGAATGAGTGCGCCTGGAACAATCTCGCTCAGATTCCGACCGCAACAAACGTGCCCAGTGTGAAAACCACCTTAGACTTAAATTTAGGTCTGTTGTTCACACAAAACCTTGGAATGGCTAGGAATACACGAAAACGATCACTTCAGCAGAGCAGTATGTGTACGGAAAACACTGGATAAAACATTAACCACTGTGAACTACTAGCTATACATTGTTGATTAAACATTAAGTAAATGAAACACCGGGGGTTTCATTTTAACCCTGAACACTACATTTAAATGATTAGTTCACCCAAAAATGGAAATTGTCTCATCATTTACTTATGCTCATGACACTTTCTTCAGCAGAAAACAAAGATTTTTAGAAGAATGTCTCAGCTCTGTAGGTCCGTAAAATGTATGTGAATGGTGATCAGCACTTTAAAGCTCCAAAAAGCACAGACAGTCGTGATAAAAATAATCCACATGACTCCAGTGGATAAAATTAATGTCTTCTGCAGTGAAACGATCACTTTAGGTGAGAAACAGATCAATATTTAAATATTTTTCACTATAATTGTTTACTTCCGGTTGCTCTCCAATGTGCATACAGGAGGAGACATGCTGCCTCTCACATGTCACAAGCGTGTTGGCATGTTCACGTGAGAACTGAAGCGATACAACTGGAAATGCAGCTCGGTTTGTTTAGAAGAGAATGCTGTTCACAAGCTACATTGGTCATTTGAACATGCCTGTGCATGCCCCTTTGTGGATGCGCTTTTGAGAGCGACCAGAAGGAAACAATTATGGTGAAAAGGACTTAAATATCGATCTGTTTCTCACCCAAAGCAATCATATCGCTTCAGAAGACATTCATTTAACCACTGGAGTCATATGGATTACTTTTATTATGTTTGTCTGTGATTTTTTGAGCTTTAAAGTGTTGATCACAATCACTTGCATTGTATGGACCTACAGAGCTTAGATATTCTTCTAAAAATCTTCGCTTGTGTTCGGCTGAAGGCAGAAAGTCATACACATCTGGGATGGCATGAGGGTGAGTAAATGATGAGAGAATTTTATTTTGGGGAGAACTATCCATTTAACCCTGAACACAAACCACAAAAATAAAGCTAATCCTAATCATAAAGTCTAACCCCTTACCTGAACCATAAACCTAACTATGATTTCGATAGGAAAATTTTGTTCCATGGAAGAAAGAAAACATCAGGATTTGGAACGGGACAAGAGAAGCATATTACAGGTTATTGTACTGTGTAAATAAATGTGGAATTAGTAACCAAATTTGTTCACAGACGTTTCTTACAATAAATGTTTTAGATAGGTGCTAGGTATAATTTGATGCCTGGACTGTATCTATTTGAAATTCTGTTTGTTTATTGGTTGGTGTCTATTGGATTAAAGGTCGTACCTTTTCGTAGGAGCCAAGTCATATGATGTCTTACAATTTCAGCATTTCTTATGAATTATTATGTGTTGTCGTGAGACTATGTTGGCAGTAGACATGGAGTAGAACTTCAGGGAGATGCTGAAGGTATGGGGAGAGAACATCTGAATATCTGCAAGACAAAGGAGTCAGTAGCTGTTTACATAGACCCTGGTGATCCGTTTGTGATCGGACTAGATCTCAAATCCGAATAAAAAAAGTATCATCTGTCAATCGGATTAAATTAGCCACATCCAATTTAAATTTCATTTGGATTGTAAGGGGTGGTGTAAACATTTTCTAATCTGTTTGAAAAGAGAATTTATGCCATGTAAACACTTGATCGGATTGCTTTGTGAAACTGGGACGATCTGCGCATGTTCAGTACTAACGCAGTTATGGCGTCATGACGTTTCATACACAACATTACAATTTCATCACAGTGGCCATATTTGTGACCATCAGTGTAAAGAAATTACAGTGGTGAATGGAGAAACACCTGTGAAATGACATCAGTAAAAGCATCCAAAAGTTGCTTTTGATCCATACCAAGTGCCAGGAAAAGTGTGTACATGTCTGAAGTCAGCAGAAATGTTGCCAGATTTGACTTTCTCTGACATTTAAATATATTTTATTCATGATTCATCTTCGTACGCCGGCCAGTCTGACGTGTGATCGGCAAGCACACAAACCCAGCGGTATATCACCGTAAACATCTCTAATTCAGGAGTTACAAATGTTTGTGTTGTTTTCTGGTCTGATTTGGTCACTTTATTACAAAACGTCTGCGATGATCCCACCTATATGCTTTTAGCTCATAAAGAGAACACAAGGCAAACAAACCTATGCAAAATTATTAATTATTAGTATTTTGTTTTATTTATGTTGTCATGTATGTTGTCTCTTTTGCAGCATAGTTAATGTAATGTAGTTAATTTAAAAATATCCAGCATATTCCATATCAACTTGCTGTGTAAATATGACTATTTGTACATTGTAATCTGGTGGTGTGAATAAATTGTGTGCTTAAAAATCGTATGTGTTGTTTAACAACTAACGTTAGTATACTGTACAGCCTTTAATTAAATATATACTGTATAGTAATGTTATAGTGTTATTTTATACAATATGTTGCAATTGTCACACATCTTACATGGCCGTGATATTATAAAATAAAATGTGTTTAATCGCTGGTCTCTCCCCTCATCACTGGTTGACTTTGTAATTTTGGCTCTGGTATGTAAACAACAGTATCACTTTATTAAGCTTTATAACTAGAAACTGACTTGTGTCTCATCCCACAATGCAGCACACAGAAGTTATTTGGAGTTTTGGTCATATACTGTACGGTATATGGCAGTGAGGTCATATAATGATATCACATGAAACAGGTAAATAGAATTTACAACTTGGTTCGATTCAAAGGCTGTATGTTTCAAAGCTGGGTGTTTTATTGTAGCTGGAAAATGAGTAGATGGTATATTTGAACATTTTGAACTTAATATTTTTTTGTTATTTATGATGTATTGATTATTAGAACTACAAGCCGTCACGCATAACATCATATCCTCATTTGTAGAGAAGTCTGAAATAATTTTGAGTGCTCAAAGTCAAGTGTGAACAGATCTGATGCTTGATACATATGAACGCTCACATCAATCCGATCACTTTATGTATTGTTCATGTAGACAGTACGTTCGGAATCATCAATTGGAATTTTTAATTCTGATTAAAACAAAAAATGTCCATGTAAATGCAGCTAGTGATATTTGGGACACCAGGTAACCCCTGAGAACAGTAATTTTGGAAAGAACATCTAGAAGTACATACCATGACTGGCCTGAGCTGAACTAGACAGAGAAAACAGCTGTACAAGAAAGGCCAGGTCAGGCTGTACTTTTCGAACAGACTCTGGTTGATAAGTGTGTACAGCTGGCCACTAGAGCAAGCAAAAGTGCTTTTTGTGCTTTTTCTACACTGTAAATGTGCTGAGAGTGCAGAATCAGCTCAGGCGATTCCAAATGCTTGAGCAAATCAATCAAGTATGCCAACTCTGTTATCAGACTCAGACTGGCCTTACTGGAGGCACTGCCAGAGGATGTCTGGTGTAATTGGACTCCACTGAGAAAAGTTCTGCAGACTCTCTCCACTACATCCAGTCAGTAGTCACTGGTGCTGCTTTTCTGGTTTATCAACATGTAAATTTTACTCTGGATGGTTACAGGATGACTGTACAACACCAATTATTCTGTTTAACCCTGGAGCACAAACCCACAGATCTCCATTAGGACAGTCTATCACACACATAGGTTTCACACACTTGTTTCACCACTCACATGGCCTGATCTGTGATTAGTTTTTGTTTTTTCTGACTTTTATTTAGCATTGAAGTACTAGCTTTACAGGTCAAGCACAGAAGTTGCACTACAAATATTAGAGGAAGGGGTTGTAACATTTTAATCATGGTCTATTTTATCCGTCCTTTTAGTGTACGTTTTCCTGATAAGTAGTATATATCAAAGTCAACATTTTTTACTTATTGATGTTTCTGGTTGAGAACACAGAGCACGTCTGGTGACATTTTGACTACACACATACAGTGCACGGCTGCGTGCGCAGAAATCAAGCGGGTTTTTTTTTTTTTTAGACTGCACATTGCTCACTTAATCTGCCACTCTCTGTCATAATAATCACGTAAGGACAAGTAAACACAAGAACTGGTGCGGGGTATCAAATACACAGAATGTATGAGAGTCCTAACTGCACGTCAATATGAAGAAAAACAAATCCCGGACATTTATAGCCAATTGTGAAATCCCGGCCGGATGCTTTTTCATGTCCAAAAAAGAGGACATGTCTGGGAAAAAGAGGATGTATGGTCACCCTACTTTACTTGTTAAGTACTATAAACTGCAACACTGGATTCGTTAATAGCATTGGTGTAGCAGATGGTTATATTTGGATTTTTGCCATAACATATAATATTATGTTTCTGTCTTAATTGCGAAAACCGCATGTTTACTTAACAATTAGCAGCGATCTTCCTAACTTAGTGAGTAGCTGGTCAAAAATCCCTTTACTGAACAAAAAAGACAAGAAAAGTGTAAGGAAAGCTAACAAAATTGGCAAATGTAATTAATTACTGAGATCAGCTGCAGAGGACACCAAATGTGTATCATTTCTTGCTGTATCTCTTCGTAGACTCCTTTTTTCCCTTTGCTCTATTTATTTTGTATCTCCGTTGAAGACCATATCACAAGTAGAATGCTCGCTTTGTCCAAGTTTCCTGAACACTTTTGATATCTGACATTTTTGTGTTTTTTTTTTCGTCTGTTGAATACATAAGTCTATCAGTAATGGTGTGATAAAACTAGAATGCTCCTATTAATTAAATAATTAAGGAACAAAGTTCTCAGCTTGTGTTTGGAAGTGTTGCCTACATAAAGAATATGGCTTGCCCCCAGGTCCGTAGCAAGGTATTCTGGACCCCCTGACTGTACAGGTGCATCTCAATAAATTAGAATGTTGTGGAAAAGTTCATTTATTTCAGTAATTCAACTCAAATTGTGAAACTTGTGTATTAAATAAATTCAATGCGCACAGACTGAAGTAGTTTAAGTCTTTGGTTCTTTTAATTGTGATGATTTTGGCTCACATTTAACAAAAACCCACCAATTCACTATCTCAAAAAATTAGAATACATCATAAGAGCAATAAAAAAAAACATTTTTAGTAAATTGTTGGCCTTCTGGAAAGTATGTTCATTTACTGTATATGTACTCAATACTTGGTAGGGGCTCCTTTTGCTTTAATTACTGCCTCAATTCGGCGTGGCATGGAGGTGATCAGTTTGTGGCACTGCTGAGGTGGTATGGAAGCCCAGGTTTCTTTGACAGTGGCCTTCAGCTCATCTGCATTTTTTGGTCTCTTGTTTCTCATTTTCCTCTTGACAATACCCCATAGATTCTCTATGGGATTCAGGTCTGGTGAGTTTGCTGGCCTGTCAAGCACACCAACACCATGGTCATTTAACCAACTTTTGGTGCTTTTGGCAGTGTGGGCAGGTGCCAAATCCTGCTGGAAAATGAAATCAGCAGAAGGAAGCATGAAGTGCTCCAAAATTTCTTGGTAAACGGGTGCAGTGACTTTGGTTTTCAAAAAACACAATGGACCAACACCAGCAGATGATATTGCACCCCAAATCATCACAGACTGTGGAAACTTAACACTGGACTTCAAGCAACTTGGGCTATGAGCTTCTCTACCCTTCCTCCAGACTCTAGGACCTTGGTTTCCAAATGAAATACAAAACTTGCTCTCATCTGAAAAGAGGACTTTGGACCACTGGGCAACAGTCCAGTTCTTCTTCTCCTTAGCCCAGGTAAGACGCCTCTGACTTTGTTTGTGGTTCAGGAGTGGCTTAACAAGAGGAATACGACAACTGTAGCCAAATTCCTTGACATGTCTGTGTGTGGTGGCTCTTGATGCCTTGACCCCAGCCTCAGTCCATTCCTTGTGAAGTTCACCCAAATTCTTGAATCGATTTTGCTTGACAATTCTCATAAGGCTGCGGTTCTCTCGGTTGGTTGTGCATCTTTTTCTTCCACACTTTTTCCTTCCACTCAACTTTCTGTTAACATGCTTGGATACAGCACTCTGTGAACAGCCAGCTTCTTTGGCAATGAATGTTTGTGGCTTACCCTCCTTGTGAAGGGTGTCAATGATTGTCTTCTGGACAACTGTCAGATCAGCAGTCTTCCCCATGATTGTGTAGCCTAGTGAACCAAACTGAGAGACCATTTTGAAGGCTCAGGAAACCTTTGCAGGTGTTTTGAGTTGATTAGCTGATTGGCATGTCACCATATTCTAATTTTTTGAGATAGTGAATTGGTGGGTTTTTGTTAAATGTGAGCCAAAATCATCACAATTAAAAGAACCAAAGACTTAAACTACTTCAGTCTATGTGCACTGAATTTATTTAATACACGAGTTTCACAATTTGAGTTGAATTACTGAAATAAATGAACTTTTCCACGACATTCTAATTTATTGAGATGCACCTGTATATTGGTCAGAGCCCATTTCCTATTAAAAAAATAAAGTTTAGAATTTGTTGTGGGGCCTCCCTGGACCTGTGGGCCCCTAGAATCGTTACCACCTTTCACCCCACTAGCTACGGCCCTGCTTGCCCCACACAATTAAGAATTTTTAAGTAAATTCTATTATAAAGCAAAATAATAATCTTGTTTACAATATCAAGGGAAATAATCAAAACGTATGTTTTTTTTGTCAGCCTTACATTAAATATCATCCTTTGTGAAAAAACGGTCTGATTTCTTTGTTTTCATTGAAGCACACAATATTTAAAAATCAAGCTAGATAACATGGATCATCAGGTTTTGCAAAAAATGTCATGCAAGCTCAAGAGCATGCTGTCAGTAAACCAAAAAGCGGGACAAACCAAGTAATATCAAAAAATGCTGCAATTCATGATTTGTGTATAAATCAACTCAAGTCTACTTCTGTTCCTTGTTTCTCTAACCTGTGGTCAACTGTGTGAGTGACCCTGTTTGAAGACCTCCTCCCATTTCTCAACTCATGCTCATGCAAATTTAATTGAGCCACTCTGAGCAGATAATTACATTGCTCTAATTGTGTTTCAGACAGTTGTTCTTGGGAGACGTGTTCAATGAGAAACTGAACTAAAGTGGACTTTTCAATGTCATGTATTAGTGTGCTCACACAAATTCCATATCATCCAGCAGAATGATACTGTGCACATGTGTACAATGAATTAATAAAAAACTGGAATTAGCTTTGAGGCTAACAAGATTTGTCTTTGAACATACAATATATGTTACAAGTTTTGTTTATGGTACAAGTCCTAAAAGTCTTCAATGGAAGCCCCATCGCAAGAGGAATCACACCCAGGAAATGCAGGAACCGCAGCGATTGGGAATAATTAAGGAACGCAATACGCCTGTAAAAGCACATCAGCATTCTTGCTTGATAAATGTGTTATATTTGTTTCCTATAAAGTGAACTGCAAAAAAGCTTTTCATGGCAGGAAAGAAGACAAAGTGTGTAAAATGTGCACTAGTAGTGTTTGTTATTTGTTATATACTTCTAAAGGAGAGGTTATTTCGAGAAAAGTAGAGAAATTGACGGTGAATCCTTTTCAGACAAGCTTTAAGAGGATTGGTGACTTCATGCATTTCCAAACTGAAACCTCCATAATTGCAGCATAAATATGAGTAAGCAGTGAAATACTTAAGACAATTTTCATATTATGTTTTTAAAAAGCAGTTACAAATGTGCCGTTGTCAGACTTTTGGGTATTAACAAGGCAATATCTTGTACAATAATGCCAGATGGCATTTCTATATAGGAATATTTAATTTTTCAGAGGTAGCTTAATAGATTGCATGGAGCTTTCTGTTATCATTGATTTAGGTACATTCGTTTATATGATGTTGATGTGCCATTTCAGAACCAGGAGGTGAATATGAGCTAATCGCAAGCTTTGGCAGAGGGTAAGATTATCAGTGAATAACAACATTTTGGTTTGTTCCTCACACAAAGCAATTGTATGGCTTCAGAAGACTGTGAATATAGATTCAAATGGACTACTTTTATATTCCTGTTTGGACCATAAAGAAAAAAAGAGAAAACAAATTATAGACTTGCAAAAAAAAAATAAAAAATAATAAAATAAAAAAGGTGACAAACATGCACTTTCAGGCAAATTTAAATTAAACATCAGTTCAATCAGTTTCACAAAATGGACCAAGAGGAATCAGTTGTCATTGGTAAAATCGCTGCCCTGTTCTGATATTCAGATCAGTTAGTAAAGAAAAAATGCATTCAGAGCGGTTCTACAAATCTGTCCACATACATCTTACACCAACAAAAGCAGGAAAGACTGCATTCTGTGCTAAGATTACACAGACGACACGCTTATCTACAGAAAAACGAAACAGGCACATGCACAGATGCACACATACACTTATGTTAATGTAAAAAGTACATTCAGAATGCAGACGTGAATCTCACAAAACCTGTCAAGAACATGTCTGAGTCATCTTTCACCACAAAAAGAAAAAGAGAAGATGAGAAATATCTTGCATAAAAAATAAATAAATAAAATAATGCATTTTAGGACAATTAGGAGTGAATTGTAGCCTACACATACAAATGCAAAATTATATCCAGAACAATATAAGTCAAAGCAAAACATTTCTTGTTTAGTGACACAATAGGATGGGAGACACTGGTCTAAATCATAAAATTAGCCATTTGAGCTAAAGCATTTCTGCACTTCGCTAAGTCACGTGTATGTAGCCATCATATAATTTCTTGCTTTCTCTGTAAACTTCTTTCATGGCCCATTTTCTCCTTGCATGTCACTTATTTATTATTTATTATTTTTAACATGCATGGCCTGTTTACCAGACAGTGAAAGGGAATGCCAGATAATTACATTCAGTAAACTGTAGACTTGAGATGTGAATGGGAGTTTAAAAAAGGTTCTCCACATATTGAAACTAGTTTGACGTTCCCAGCTCCAATTGTTGGGGGGTATCTGCAACCCAGAAAACTCTGTAAGCAATCCATGTCGTAAACATTTGTTCACATTTTATATTTTTAATGTTGGCTTAATCGTTTTCAAAGTAAACTCTGGATGTACTTGTTTGTGCCTATCAAACTTATTTTCAAGTATACTGACTAATATAAAATGACTATTAAGATTTATTTAATTTTTATTTTGCAGATTTTTTGCACACAGTTTTTCTAAGTACATTTTTATGGTATAAAATTAAGTAAAATATAATTCTTGGCATAATTTTGATTGAAGTAAATTTAACTTAAATATTTCAGTTAATAAAGTACATTTTACTTACAAATCTGATTTACTGTACATGGTACTTAAATAAACTTTGTAATATTGACATGAACAATTTATTAGAACATGTCACATTTTTAACTTTCTTTATAATCGCATTTAATCATGTACCACATGACATACGAAAGCCCTCCACAGGGAAGCTCAATACATGTTATGTGGTGTATTAGATAACATCACCTTGAAATACTGGCAATAGCAATAAGATTTAGGGCTATGCACCCAGACATCAACACTTCGTGCGCAAAACACGTTGACGGTAACAATGAACAGATAATTGTTTTGACCATGAATGGGTAATTTTGAACAGAAAATTAATTTCAGTCTTCACAAAACAAGAAGTTAACAAAAATTAAATAAAAATCAGCAATAAAAACATGCCATAAGTCTAAATAAACTTGCAAACAGTGAAATCATGCAAGCGTATTAATTATTTAAGCATGTTGCATGCTGGGAAAACTTCTGGGTACTTTCGTAACCTCCGTTCCCTGATGGAGGGAACGAGAAGTTGTGTCAATGTAGTGACACTAGGGGTCACTCTTGGGAGCCCCAAACACCTCTGCTTTTTTTTAAAAAGGCCAATGAGAATTGGCGAGTGGAATTTGCATGCCACTCCCCCAGACAAATGGGTATAAAGGAGCTGGTATGCGACCACTCATTCAGGTTTTGTGCTGAGGAGCCGAGACCAGGTCCCGGCCATTTCAGCGGGTAGTTCAGCGTTGTTGCAAGAGGGACACAACGTCTCGTTCCCTCCATCAGGGAACGGAGGTTACGAAAGTAACCAGGACGTTCCCTATCTGTCACTCACTCGACATTGTGTCGATGTAGTGACACTAGGGGTCCCTATAAAAAACGTCACAACTAGCTGAACTGTGTTACGTGAACTGGTGGTGTGTGATGGGCAGACTGCTGTGTGCCTCATAGCCAGCGCACCAGTCCGTCACGTAACCTCCCCCAACGCTCTTATGAGTGTTGAATGGTCCATCAGGAACAAGTCGACTGCCCAACTATAGGGACAGGCTAGCCCAGCCGAGGCCTCTTTTCCCTCTCTATTCTCCCCAAAAAGAGTGGAATTTGTTAACTGACTGGGAGCCATAAGTGTTTGCGTTGGGGGGGGTGTCACTCCCATGGGGAAGACACCGCGGAGACCGCACCCCACCCAAAAACAGGGGGGTATTTTGAGTGGAATACGTCACATGGCCTTACTGAGTCTTGTCGGAAGTATGTCATGTGGAGAGGTCCCATGGTAGATCCTACCCGAAGGGGGAGGAGTTTCTACAGAGCATGGCGACCGGGGCAGAGGGGCCTCTGCCCAAGGAAGATGCAGTTTACCATCAGGGAAATGATTTTGTGGAAGATGTCACATGGGGTCGCCTTCGGGGAACCAGCACATGTGAAGCACCTACCTCAGGGGTTCATTTGCACATGTACTGGGCTGGTCAGCGAGTTTCTCTGCAAACTCAACTGCCAGAGGGCTAAGGAGGAAAGTCATCCAGGGATCACAGTCTGTGAACACGACTGGGAGTCAAGAGCGCACGTCTTCACCTCAAGGGAGGGGAAAGGCGCTATGCGCAAGAGGTACACCCGGCCAGTTGTCCTGGAACTTACCTGCTCATGCCTGCCAATACACGGGACGAGACCAGCTCAACCCAGAGATCGTAGAACCTCGCAAAGGTGTTGGGTGTTGCCCAGCCCGCTGCTCTGCAGATGTCTGCCAAAGAGGTGCCACTGGCCAGGGCCCAGGAGGCCGCCACACTCCTGGTGGAATGGGCTCGTAACCCCACAGGGGGTGGCTTGACCTGAGCCTGATATGCCATCGTGAAGGTGTCAATGACCCAGTGGGCGATCCTCTGTTTGGAGACAGCGCATCCTTTCCGCTGTCCACCAAAGCAAACGAAGAGCTGCTCAGAGCTTCTAAGGCTCTGTGTGTGATCCAAATAGATGTGTAAAGCTTGCACCGGACACAGCAATGCCAAGGATGGGTCTCCCTCCTCCTGGGGCAGCGCTTGCAGGTTCACCACCTGATCCCTAAAAGAAGTCATGGGAACCTTGGGCACATAGCCCGGTCGGGGTCTCAGGATCACGTGAGAGTAACCCGGACCGAACTCCAGGCATGATTCGCTGACAGAGAATGCCTGCAGGTCCCCTACCCTTTTGATGGAAGTGAGCGCAGTCAGGAGGGCAGTCTTCAAAGAGAGTGCCTTAAGCTCAGCTGACTCCAAGGGCTCAAAGGGAACTCCCTGTAGACCCCAAAGGACTATGGAGAGGTCCCACAAGGGGACAAGGCCACTTCAAGGCATACAGGCGCCTCTTAGAGGGATCCCTAGCCTGAGTGATCATGTCTAGTGGTAGGCCACTTAGGTCTTCTGCGTCCCATCCAGAGGCCAGTCTGGTCACGGGTGCCAAATGGTGCCCCGTCCCTGAGAAAGAAGGTCCTTCTTCAGGGGAATTCTCCGGGGGGGGACCGTCGTGAGGAGCGTGAGATCCGAGAACCACGTCTGGGTGGGCCAGTAAGGTGCTACTAGGATGATCTGCTCCTCATCCTCCCTGACCTCCATCAGGGAATGGAGGTTACGACAGTAACCGAGACGTTCATCAATCATAACAAAGGTAATTTACATAAAAGTCTTAAAGGTACAGCAGTAAACCAGCCTGTTTAATTCAAAGGGTCAGAGAGAGGGTTGAAAATTAAACTAAATCACAACTGTTTTTGGTACAAGAAACTTCAAAAAGATTATAAGTGGACTTCATGGAAAGGCATAAAATGCAAAAAAAAAAAAAAAAAAAAAAAGGTGTAGAATAAGGCCCCTAAAGGAATAAGGCATCATTATATGCGGGAATTCTCTCAGTGAAATGCCCCAAAACATGATGCAGTCCATAATCTCTCACTATAATTCATCCCCATCTAAATTATAAAATATCCACCCTTCACACACTAGCAGGACAATTAAACTCACTCATGAAAATAACATGTCACTATAACTCCCAGTTGGACTTAAAAAAAAGCCAGCATGTGATCCAGGTCTGAGCTCAAATATGTGTACAGTTTATGTGTGTGTGTGTGTGTGCATGTGTGTAAATGCCACACAGCCCACATAGCGTGCCACATAGAGCAGTGGTGACGTGATAGGAAGGTGTGATATTTACCCTTATAATTTCTTCCTCCCCTTTCCCCATCCATCTATGTCTGTCTTGCTCACACTAACCTCTACTGACTGTCGTAAATACTGGCTTTGCACTTATTTAAAGGGATAGTTTACCCAAAAGGTGAAAATTATTTCATAATTTACTTACCCCCATGTTGTTCCAAACCTGTAGGACTTTCCTGGAGCACAGAATGGTGTTTGGCAGAATGTTACAGTAGCCTTGGATACCATTCACTATCATTGGTTTGGAACAACATAAAGGTGAGTAAATGATGACAGAAGTTTCATTTTTTGGGTTAACTAACCCTTATAAATAGCTGGGCCTCCATTTAATGGTTTATACCAGGGGTTTCAAACTGGGGTCCGGGGAACCCCAGGGTTCTGCAAGGGGGTGCTAGGGGGTCTGTAAAAAATTTCAGAGAAGAAAAAAGTGTAAAAAATGTTGACACTATTTGAGATTATTACCATTACCGTTGATTAATCATGATTATTGTATTGCAATGACAGCCACACTAGTGGTCCGGGAGCGCCACCTTTGGCTCAACCTGGTCGAGATGGGTGAGGCCGACAAGACACGGTTCCTTGCTGCCCCCATTTCCCAGGCGGGCCTATTCGGCGACACCGTCGAGGACTTTGCCCAGCAGTTCTCGGCGGTGAAGCAGCAGACGGAGGCAATCTGGCACATCCTGCTCCGTCGTGGCTCAAGATCCTGCACCCCGTCTGCTTGTTGCCAAGGGCGTCCCTCTGCAGTGACTGCACCAGCTCCGCTGCAGCCTGCCCCTTCGGCCTGGCGCCGGCGTGGAGCCCAATGCAGGAAGCAGATGCCACCCGTATCACAGCTGGCGCCGAACAACCCACGGAGGTCCTCGAAGCGCTCCTGAGATGGATGACCCAGGGACGAGGGAACCCACTCACGTGGAGCTGGTAAGAAGACCACTCCATCCCCCGGTGGAGGGCCTGGTGGAAAATTTTTGTTGCCTTTTTGTTTGATTTCGCCGCATGCCCAAGTGGCTGCAGTACCCAACAGTTCAGCAAAAGAGCGGCTTCCTTCCTCCCTGGGTCACATACCTGGTGTGTACGATCATCACCATGACTACCATCCACGGGCTTTTTCTTGCAGGATTGGCGCTCCAGCAGTGACCTTTCCGCCCCGGAGCGCCCAGCTGTGGCGGGGGTAGTTACAAGGAGCCAGGTAAGTGCTTCGATGTCCCTAGACTCAGCACGGCCATGACGTGGTGTGGCACCTCACACTCCGTCCCGCCGCGAGGCCCCACCTGCCGGTACGTCCGGCGACGTTGTCCCCTTGGTCCCCCTTGGGGACCCGAACTTGGACACGTGGCTCGCGCTTTCCAATCCGTTGCGATGGCTGATCCGGACCGTCCGACTCGGCTACGTGATTCAGTTGGCCAGGCGCCCGCCCAGGTTCAGCGGTATTCACTTCACCTTGGTCAAGGGCGAAAACGCTGCCACCCTGCATGCGGAGATCGCTATCCTCCTACGGAAGGACGCGATAGAACCTGTCCCTCCAGCCGAGATGAAGAAAGGGTTTTACAGCCCCTACTTCATTGTACTGTAAAAAGGCGGTGTGTTGCGGCCAATCTTGGACCTGCGAGTACTGAACCGGGCTTTACAAAGACTCCCATTCAAGATGCTGACGCAAAAACGCATTCTGGTGAGCGTCCAGCATCAAGATTGTTTTGCGGCGGTAGACCTGAAGGATGCATACTTCCACGTCTCGATCCTTCCTTGACACAGACCCTTCCTGCGGTTCGCGTTCGAGGGTCAGGCGTATCAGTACAAAGTCCTCCCTTTCAGCCTGTCCCTGTCTCCTCGCGTCTTTACGAAGATCGCAGAAGCTGCCCTTGCCCCGTTAAGGGAGGTGGGCATTCGCATTCTCAACTATCTCGATGACTGGCTAATCCTAGCTCACTCTCGAGACATGTTGGGCGCACACAGGGACCTGCTGCTCTCACACATCAGCCGACTGGTGCTTCGGGTCAACTGGGAAAAGAGCAAGCTCCTTCCGGCTCAGAGCATCTCTTTTCTCAGATTGGAGTTGGACTCAGTCTCCTTGATGGCGCGCCTTACGAATGAGCGCACCCAGTCGGTGCTGGCCTGTTTGAAGGCCTTCAAACAGAGAACAGCGGTTCCACTGAAACTTTTTCAGAGGCTCCTGGGGCATATGGCATCCTCGGCGGTGGCCAACCCGCTCGGGTTGATGCATATGAGGCCACTTCAGCACTGGCTCCAGACTCGATTCCCGAGATGGGCATGGCATCACGGGACACATCGCGTGGCCATCACGCCAGTCTGTCACCGTCTTTTCAGCCCTTGGACCGACCTCTAATTTCTAGACTGGCCTCCTGACTGCGCTCACTTCCATCAACAAGCGTTCTCTTTCAGCGAAACATGCCTGGAGTTCGGTCCGGGTTACTCTCACATGATCCTGAGACCCCGACCGGGCTATGTGCCCAAGGTTCCCACGACTCCTTTTAGGGACCAGGTGGTGAACCTGCAAGCGCTGCCCCAGGAGGAGGCAGACCCAGCCCTGTCGTTGCTGTGTCCGGTGCGCGCTTTACGCATCTATTTGGATCACGCACAGAGCTTTAGAATCTCTGAGCAGCTCTTTGTCTGCTTTGGTGCACAGCGGAAAGGAAGCGCTGTCTCAAAGCAGAGGACCGCCCATTGGCTCATTGACGCCATTACTATGGCATATCTCGCCCAGGACATGCCGCCCTCGGTAGGGCTATGAGCCCATTCTACCAGAGGTGTACCGGCTTCCTGGGCCCTGGCCAGAGGTGCCTCTCTAACAGACATTTGCAGAGCAGTGGGCTGGGCAACATCCAACACCTTTACAAGGTTCTACAACCTCCGGGTGGAACCAGTTTCGTCCCAGGTAGTGGCACGCAACACAAGCGGATAAGCCCGGGATAGCTGGCTGGGTGTATTGCTTGCACATAGTGCCTTCCACCTCCCTTGGAACTGAAGACGTGTGCCATTAATTCCCAGTAGTGTTCACAAACTTTGTTCCCTGGTTGACTTCCTCCGAGCCCTGTGGCGGTTGAGTTTTCGGAGAGACTCTCTGCCGGCCCAGTACACGTGCTAATTAAGAGTCTTGTTCTGGGGTAGGTGCTCCACATGTGGTGGTTCCCTGTAAGGCTAACCCCATGCGATATATATCTTCTGCTAGTTCGTTTCCCTGTTGGCAAACTGGCTCTGCCCTAGTCTCCATGTTTGTAGTAACTCCTCCCCCATTGGGCAGGATCTACCTTGAAGACTCTCTACATGGTTGGAAAGACCATGTGACGTATTCTTCAACTTAAATATGCCCCCCCTCTCTTTGGGCGAGGTGTGGTTTCCGCGGTGTCTTCCCCTTGGGAGGGACACCCCCCGACTAGACCTGGCGGCCCTGTCAGATAATCCCCCTTCTTTTTTAGGGAGTGGAAAAAAAGAAGGGGAAAAGAGGCCATGACTGGGTTAAGCCTGTCTCTATCTTTTGGGTAGTCGACTTGTCCCCAAAAAGGGCCGTTTGACACTCATAACTATGTTGGGGGAGGTTACATGTTGACCTGGTGTGCTGGCTATGAGGCACACAGTAGTCTGCCCACCACACACCGCCAGTTCACGTAACACAGTTCAGCCAGTTGTGGCATTTCGTATAGGGAACCCTAGTGACACTACATCGACACAACGTCGAGTGAGTGACAGATAGGGAACGTCATGGTTACTTGTGTAACCTCTGTTCCCTGATGGAGGGAACGAGACGTTGTGTCCCTCCTGCCACAACCCGCTGAAATGGCCGGACCTTATATCGGCTCCACAGGATAAAACCTGAATGAGTGGTTGCATACCAGCTTCTTTTATACCCGTATGTCCGGGGGAGTGGCATGCAAATACCACTCGCCAATTTTCATTGGCCTTTTATCAAAGACCAGAGGTGTCTCGGGCTCCCAAGAGTGACCCCTAGTGTCACTACATCGACACAACGTCTCATTCCCTCCATCAGGGAGTGGAGGTTACACAAGTAACCATGACGTTTTCTGCATTAATTGGTCATAAAATGTGATCTTCATCAAAGTCACAAGTATAGACAAACACAATGTGCTTAAGCTAACAACAGACAAACAATTATAATCTTTCATATCTTTATTGAACACATCCCATTAACAATTCACAGTACTGTAAAAATATTTGAACCTTTGGATTTAATAACTGGTCTATCCTCCTTTGGCAGCAATAACCTAAAATATGCCTTTCCGGTAGCTGTGGATTAGACCTGGACAATGTTCAGAAGGAATTTTGGACCATTCTTCCTTACAGAACTGCTTCAGCTCAGCCATATTCTAAGGATGTCTGATGTGAATGGCTCTATTGAGGACATTCCACAGCATCTCTATTTGGTTAAGGTCTGGGATCTGACTGGGCTACTCCAAAAGGTGGTTTTTCTCTGTTTGAAGTCATTCTGTAGTGGGTTTACTTCGATGTTTAGGGTCATTGTCCTGCTGCACCACCCAACTTCTACTGAGCTTCAGATGGCGCACAGTCACCCTGACATTATCATGTAGGATATCTTGATAAACTTGATGATTTCAAGCAGTCCAGGTCCCGAAGCAGCAAAGCAGGCCCAAATCACGATGCTCCTTCCACCATACCTCACCATTGGGGTGATGCTTTTACGTTGGTATGCGATGCCCTTTTTAGGCCATAAGTAGTGCTGCATGTTCTTCCCAAACAATTCAACCTTAGTTTCATCAGTCCACAAAACATTTGCCTAGTAGCTTTGTGGAGTGTCAAGGTGGTCTTTGTCAAATTTCAGGCATGCAGCAATGCTTTTGTTGGAAAGCGACAGCTTTCTTCATGGTGTCCTGCCATGGACACCATGCCTGTTTAATGTTTTCTGTATAGCAGATTCATGAACAGAGATGTTAACCAGTTCCAATGATTCCTTCAAGTCTGAAGCTGTCACTCTAGGGTTCATTTTTTACCTCATTGAGCATTCTGCAGTGTGCCCTTTGAGTCATCCTGGCTGGATTGCCACTTCTAGGGAGAGTAGCCACAGTACTAAATAGACTCCATTTATAGACAATTTGTCTAAATGTGGACAGATAGAATATCTAAGCTCTTCGAGATAACTTTGTAACCCTTTCCAGGTTTATGCAAAGCAACCATTCTTGATCGTAGGTCTTCTGAGATCTCTTTTTTGGAAGGCATGGTCCACGTCAGCAGATGCTTCTTGCGAATACCAAACTAAAAATGTGTGTTGTGTTTTTTAGAAGTCAAAGTAGCTCTAACCCACACCTCCAATCTTGTTTCATTAATTGGAATATGTACAAGAACTAGTTATTAGTTAAAAAACAGGCTGTGTTTGTTCATTTTTGTAATTTAGATGAAGATAAAACCAAATTTTAAGACAAATTTATACATAAATGCAGGTAATTCCAAAGGGTTTGCATACTTTTTTCTTGCCACTGTAGATATACATCTCCAAAACCTTTTATTTTTTTATTATTATTTTCTGACTTATTTTCTGTCTTTGAAAGAATGTGTACTTACAGCTTTTGTGGATTGGTCCATACAGCATTACTTGGCGCTCTGTTGACAGAGTTTTGGTAGTTTTCAATGTGATGTATAAAGAACCAGCAAAGCGGCAATTTGAGTTAGCAGCATGGAACACAGAGTGAAACAGATCCAAAGAGGAGATTTCTGTTCATGTGATTTTTAGGGATTGCACTCTGTGGAAATGTTTAAAAATACTGGACATCACTCTCAATTCAACTCAATTCCATCTGAATGCGCACAGCTTCTGTAATTTGCTATGATTTATTTACCTTTAGCTAGAGGGTGAGGCAGAATGTTCAAAGATTAATCCACAATTCCTGCATTTTGAGAAAAACCAGCAGTGCTGCTTTACTAAATTCCAAAGAGTAATTTGTTAAAGAGATTCAGTATCTTTGAAATGTTATGTTTAGCAGTATGCCCACAGCTTTGATTTTCACAAACAATGTGCATCTCTAGTTGTAGGCCTGAAACACACTCTACACAAGTACCTGAACGCAAACGCTTCAAGCTACAAAAACTATGAGGTTGATTGCTCACTTAGTACATTTCATATCCCGCTAAGTAAACTTTGACCCACTGATTTTGCCCATTTGGACCTTTATTCAACCCTCAAAAGGGAACATAACCCCCTGAGAGAACAGCATATTTGTGTGATAGTGTGACTGGTTGCCCTAACCACTAGCTAACTACTTTCTAAATGTCTGCCAACATGCAATACACCTCCAAGAATATCTGCTATTTGGTTGTTTTATGAAATCTGGTCACTTGATGCATTTTCTCTCTCCTTTGATGATTTGTGTTCTACTGAAATTGCTGGACCTGACACAAACAGAAAAAACAAAAAAAGTTTATTATGGTCAAATAATAATAATAATAAAAAGGGGGTGGCCTGGGTAGCTCAGCGAGTAAAGATGCTGACTACCAATCCCTGGAGTCACGAGTTCAAATCCAGGGCGTGTTGAGTGACTCCAGCCAGGTCTCCTAAGCAACCAAATTGGCCCGGTTGCTAGGGAGGGTAGAGTCACATGGGGTAAGCTCCTCGTGGTCGCCATAATGTGGTTCTCGCTCTCGGTGGGGTGCGTGGTGAGATGTGTGTGGATGCCGCGGAGAATAGCGTGAAGTCTCCACACGCACTATGTCTCCACGGTAACACGCTCCACAAACCATGTGATAAGATGCATGGATTGACGGTCTCAGACGCGAGGGCAACTGAGATTCATCCTCTGCCATCCGGATTGAGGCGAGTCACTACACTACCACAAGGACTTAGAGCGCACTGGGATTGGGTATTCCAAATTGGGGAGAAAATAAAAAATACAAAAATAAATAATAAAAAGGTTATTTATTTATTTATTGAACCTGTAGTTTTGCTCTAAAATCATAGGCAAAAATAGCAATTTTGACCCCCCTCTACAAAATAATTGATTATTCTGTACATATTGATCCATGGCCTTTAATATTTTTGCTTTCATCATCATTTATGTTCAATATGTGTCAATATTGCTGTTGCACTGGTCAGGATGCTCACAGATTTTACATTATTTGAAGGAAAACACCTACGGAATGCTTACTTACAGTTGCATACATGCTGGGATAGGAAAAAAGTATTTTAACATTGAAGAACTTACACAGTAGCCTACAGGTAAAACTCTAATGATGCATGGTTCCAGTTATGTCATGCATTATAACTGAACCAACTGGTTCATAGCCAGCAATGGTTGATATCATTTTCATAATGTACCTGCCTATCCAGGGCTCCAGACTATAAACATGAATTAGGAGTCATTGGCTCCTAAACTGAAACATTAAGGTGCCAAATGGCTGTTTTTAGTCACCAAATCAACAAATTGCTCAATACAGATTGCTGTTCAGAAACAAGATAGAAAGCTGAAGTAAAGGATGACAGCTGATAACCCATTAATCAGAGGTTTAATAAACAGTACATATAGTTGAGAAGATAAGTTTGCATTCCCTTTTGTCTCAAATGTTCACACCCCTTTCATAATTTATATAAATATAAGAGATTAAATATATATATATATATATATATATATATATACAACATATATATAGTACTGCTGTTCTGAATCTACATTCCAGATATTTACATAAAGTATAGTATGCATACAGTAGTGTGTTGTCTTCTTGAGCATCAGTGAATGTTTGCACCTTGTGTAATAGTTGTGTACAAGTCAAAAGCTTGATTCTATATATATATATAAATTGTTTTAAAATATTGCCTTAGTCTTTCTTTACTGTTACCGGATGGCCCAGACACAGAGGCTACAAAAGTGCAAATTGAATGAAATCCCAGATGCAATTTATTTTGCTGCTCCAATCCCAATCAATAATTACCAGAAGAAAAAAAGTAGTACGCAATATGGGACATTTAATTCTAAAGAAGCCTGAAATATACATGGGACTCTTATTTTGAAATTTCTGCACTCCCAGTTGTGAGCTCACTGACGGCTGATTTGCTGAGAAAGTGAATCTGAAACAAACTGCTAACCTGACCTCCTGAGTTCAAACCCTCAGTTCTTTTCAGGTGATTTATGAAAAAGACCTGGTTCAAAAGAGCCATTTGTTCACGACTCTCATGCGCTGAGTTTGCTGTTCCCTATCTGTCACTCACTCGAAGTTGTGTCGATGTAGTGACACTAGGGGTCACTCTTGGGAGCCCGAGACACCTCTGGTCTTTGATAAAAGGCCAATGAAAATTGGCGAGTGTTATTTGCATGCCACTCCCCTGGACATACGGGTATAAAAGGAGCTGGTATGCAACCACTCATTCAGATTTTCTCTTCGGAGCCGAACGGTCATGCTCACTGAGCTGAATTTCCACGACTGTTCATTCACCTCTGCCGGATCTGACGGCGCATTTCAGCAGCTTCTCCCTCCTCTGCACTGGTGCACTGCAGAGAATGCCCCGGGCGCTTTGGCAGAAATAAGAGTGTATTTCTCTAAAAGAGCATATTTCTCTAAAAGAGCGGCACACACGGAACGTCTTTTTAAAGACGTGTCTTTTTAAATATGCCTTTCTGATTGTGTGTTATTCCTGGTTGCTCTCGTTATCTCTCGCTTTCTGACAGTCACGATCACTGTCTTTCGTGTCTGGGCACTGCTCACGCAGAGACAGCATTCGTGGATGGTCATGTACTCATTGCGAGGACATGTCCATGGCAACGATGCGGTCGCGGCTCACCTTCGTATGAAAGCAAGCCACCCCAGAGGCTCCCCGCCTTTTACCCACGGGTATGAGGCCAGCGCGGCTAGCACTGGGGGCGATTTGGGGACCCCAATGGGACTGCCTCCACCGGGTATCCCCCCGCGGACCTCCCATTCCCCAGCATGCTCGTCTGCCCTGATCGGGCTTCCGGATGAGTCCGCCGGCTTGTCTCACGGCGAGTTCAACCTCTTATTCGGAGCCCGCAAAAGTGATGAGCTCTCGAGCACAGCATCGGAGAGAGGGCTCGTCCAGTCGGACACGGAAGCCTCAGCTGGGCTCCTCCCTTCGGGGATGATTGCCCAGTCACAGGCTGATGCGGAGATGATGACATGCTTTCCCGGGCAGCCATGAGCGTCGGCTAGAGTGGAACCCTCCGCTCTTCCCTGAACCCTCACAGCTCGATGATTGGTTCCTGGACTCGCGGCGCCACTCAAAGCCACGCCCCACCCCCATTCCTTTCTTCCCAGAAGTGCATGAAGAGCTGACAAGGTCGTGGGAGGCACTTTTTTACTGCCCGGTCCCAATCTCTTCAGCTTCCCCGCCCTCACTACCCTCGATGGTGGGGCGGCCAAGGGCTAGTCGGCAATCCCCCGGTGGATAAAGGCGCTCGCAGTGCACCTATGCCCGCAGAGCGCCGCCACCTGGCGCGGGTGCCCAAATCCCCCTTCCAAGGCCTGTAGGTTTACGTCGTCTCTGACGGCCAAGGCCTACAGTGCCGCTGGACAAGCCGCCTCCACCCTGCACGCCATAGTACTCCTGCAAGTCCGCCAAGGCACTAAAGGAATTGCACAAGCGTATTTCCGCCCCGAGATTGATGGAAGGAGCTGTGCTCGGCGACCGACCTCACTCTCCGAGCGATGGAGGTCACAGCGCGGTCTCTCGGGTGGACGATGTCCACATTAGTGGTCCAGGAGCACCACCTTTGGCTCAACCTGGTCGAAATGGGTGAGGCTGACAGGACACGGTTCCTTGATGCCCCCATCTCCCAGGCTGGCCTATTCGGCGACACCATCAAGGACTTTGCCCAGCAGTTCTCGATGGTGGAGCAGTAGATGGAGGCTATCCGGCATATCCTACCCCGGCATGGCTCAAGATCCCGCACCCCGTCTGCTCGTCACCTAGGGCATCCCCCTGCGGTGACTGCACCAGCTCGACCGCAGCCCGCCCCTTCAGCTCGGCCCTGGTGTGGAGCCCACCGCAGGAAGCAGACGCCACCCGTCGCGTGGCCACCAAGAACCCGTGAAAGAATTCAAAGCGCCCTTGAGACGGGCGACCCAGGGACAACGAAACCCGCTGCTCTGGAGCTGGTAAGCAGACCTCTCCATCCCCGGTCGAAGGCCGGGAGGAGAATCTTTTTATTACCTTTGCATTTAATTGCGCTGCATGCCCAAGTGGCTGCAGTACTCAAGAGTTCAGCAAGAGCGGTTTCCTTGTTCCCTGAGTCACGTATCTGGTGCGCACGGCCGTCATCACGACCACTGTCCACAACTCTATTTGGCAGGTTTGGCGCTCCAGCGGCGGTCTCCTGCCTCTGAACGCCCAGCTGTGATACAAATCCGCCCCCGATGTGACAGTCTCCACAGGTCACGAGGACAGGCCTCTTCCTCCCTCCTCCCAGGCTGTTCCGGGGGTGGTCACAAGGAGCCAGGTAAGTGCTTCGATGTCCCTAGACTCAGCACGGCCACGACATAGTGTGGCACCTCGAGCTCCGCCCTGCCGCGAGGCCCCACCTGCCGGTACGTCCGACAACGTTGTCCCTTTGGTCCCCCTTGTGCGAAACTTGGACGCGTGGCTTGTGCTTTCCAATCTGTCGTGATGGCTGGTCCGGACCGTCCGACTCGGCTACGTGATTCAGTTCGACAGACCCTGTGCAAGGTCAGGGAGGATGAGGTAGCACCCTACTGGACCACCCAGATGTGGTTCTCGGACCTCACGCTCCTCGTGACAGCCTCCCCTGGTGAATTCCCCTGAGGAAGGACCTTCTTTCTCAGGGACCGGGCACTATCTGGCACCCGCGACCAGACCTCTGGAATCTCCATGTCTGGTCCCTGGACACCTGTGGTGGTAGACACAATCACTCAGGCTAGGGCCCCCTCTACGAGGCGCCTGTATGCCTTTAAGTGGCGTCTGTTCGCTAAGTGGTGTTCTTCCCGATGGAAAGACCCCCAGAGATGCGCAGTCAGATTGGTGCTTTCCTTCCTGCAGGAGAGATTGGAAGGGAGGCTGTCCCCTTCCACCATGAAGGTGTACGTTGCCGCCATAGCAGCACACCACAACGCAGTCGACGGTAAGTCCTTAGGGAAGCATGACCTGATCATCAGGTTCCTAAGAGGCATCAGGAGGCTGAATCCCTCCAGACCGCGCCTCATTCCCTCATGGGACCTCTCTGTAGTTCTTCAGGGTCTACAGAGAGCCCCCTTTGAGCCTTTGCAGTCAGCTGAGCATAAGGCACTCTCCTTGAAGACTGCCCTCCTGACCGCGCTCACTTCCATCAAGAGGGTAGGAGAACAGCAAGCGTTCTCTGTCAGTGAAACGTGCCTGGAGTTTGGTCCAGGCTACTCTCACATGATCCTGAGACACCGACCGGGCTATGTGCCCAATGTTCCCACGACCCCTTTTAGGGACCAGGTGGTAAACCTGCAAGCGCTGCCCAGCCCTTTTGTTGCTGTGTCCGGTGTGCACTTTACACATCTATTTGGATCGCACGCAGAGCTTTAGAATCTCTGAGCAGCTCTTTGTCTGCTTTGGTGCACAGCGGAAAGGAAGCGCTGTCTCCAAGCAGAGGATCGCCCACTGGCTCATTGACGCCATAACTATGGCATATCATGCCCAGGACATGCCGCCCCCGGTAAGGCTATGAGCCCATTCTACCAGGGGTGTAGCGGCCTCCTGGGTCCTGGCCAGGGGTGCCTCTCTAACAGACATTTGCAGAGCAGCAGGCTTGGCAACACATTTGCAAGGTTCTACAACCTCCGGTTGGAACTGGTTTCATCCCAGGTAGTGGCACGTAATACAAGCGGATAAGCCCGGGATAGCCAGCCGGGTGTATCGCTTGCACCTAGCGCCTTCCACTTCCTTTTGAGCTGAAGACGTGCGCCCCTCTGCCCCAGTCTCCGTGTTTGTAGTAACTCCTCCCCCGTTGGGTAGGATCTACCTTGAAGAATCTCCACGTGGTCGGAAACACCATGTGACATATTCTTCCACTTAAATATCCCCCCATCTCTTTGGGTGAGGTGTGGTCTCTGCAGTGTCTTCCCCTTGGGAGGGACACCCCCTGACTAGACCTGGTGGCCCAGTCAGTTAATCCCCCTTCTTTTTTAGGGAGTGGAAAAAGAGAAGGGGAAAAGAGGCCATGATTGGGTTAGCCTGTCTTTATCTTTTGGGTAGTCAACTTGTCCCCAAAAGGGCCGTTCGACACTCATAACTACGTTGAGGGAGGTTACGTGTCGACCTGGTGCGCTGGCTATGAAGCACACAGTGGTCTGCCCACCACACACCGCCAGTTCACATAACACAGTTCAGCCAGTTGTGTCATTTCGTATAGGGACCCCTAGTGTCACTACATCGACACAACGTCGAGTGAGTGACAGATAGGGAATGTCATGGTTACTTGTGTAACCTCCGTTCCCTGATGGAGGGAACGAGACGTTGTGTCCCTCCTGCCACAAGGCTGAACTACCCGCTGAAATGGCCGGACCTTGTCTCGGCTCCTCAGCATAAAACCTGAATGAGTGGTTGCATACCAGCTCCTTTTATACCCATATGTCCAGGGGAGTGGCATGAAAATACCACTCGCCAATTTTCATTGGCCATTTATCAAAGACCAGAGATGTCTCGAGCTCCCAAGAGTGACCCCTAGCATCACTACATCGACACAACATCTCGTTCCCTCCATCAGGGAACGGAGGTTACACAAGTAACCATGACGTTTTGTGCGGTGCAACGAGCTCATCAGAAACAGAACGGGTGAAAAGTGGCTCGAGATACACTGGTGCGTTCTGTAAAGATGAATTCAATATGAACGCACACAACCCAACTGTCACCAAACAACCCGACTGTCGCCAATGGTGACTAGATTTTACATTATTGTTGCAATCAATTATTTTTGTTTTTTGTTCTGGAGCCCTGCTATCTGTAGACAAGGAAATCATAAAAATAAATAATAAAATCACTATAGGCGAAAAAGTGAACCCTCTTTTTCCTCATATTGAAATGAGAATTATTCAATTCTGCTGTCGCAGAACAAGTGATTGCTAGAGTGGCACACTGACAAATCCCAGAGTCAAAGCAATTAGCAAAAAGTGGCAAATACCTTCTTGTGCCTCTCACATAATAGCTAGCTTATCCATTTGGACGATGAATCCATTGTTTACACTGCTCAAAGACATCTCGTGTGGCTTTTCTTTTTTCTTTTTTTTTTTTTTAAGAAAACAAATCTAATTAACCTTTTACAATATTTCCAAATCAGCACCCACTCCATTGCTCTTTCTTTTATGTCTTTCTTCCATGTTTAGCTCACTCTTTGTCTCTCTCTCTCTATCCTTCCAACTCCTTGTGCCCCAGTGCATACCCATATTGCCTTTAGACTGCCTATTCGCTCTTCTGCACCATTTGAAATGAGTTCTTCAAAGTTGCAGCCTAATCTATTCTTTATTAGCTTCCTTAAAGTAATTACTCCTCCAGGGCCGAGCTGCCACACTATAAAGGAAATGAAGGAGAAGCCACAGCGCTGTTTCTTGTGTGGCTTCTTGGTGACTCAATATCTCTGCTCTTTTAACACTGCTGATCTGAACGTGATGTTTCACTCTTTTCACGCTTAGGTGCAGGCTTATTTTAAGAAGATTTGACCCTCGTCAGATTTGTGTTCTTTTGTAACTTTAAACCAAAACAGTTTGGATTCTGAAGCAATAGGAAATGGGGACTTTTTTTTATTTGTATGATATTCCTTCTATGATAACCAGGTTTTCTTTCCTTTGTTTGTTTGTTTTGTGAGCTGTTAATGTTTGCTTATTGAAAGCACAATTGTAGTTAAATTTTTCTCTGCCTCTTCTATTAGAAAAGATTTTTGATTACTCAAAGCAGAAGATTACAGTATCCCAGACAGAAATCTGATATATGGTAATTTACTGTTTGTATATATGGTTGTCACATACTTGGAAATATATGCAACATATTTTTCAGAATACTACAAAAAAGGCTGTTTTGTTAAAGCTGAAGTACATAATTAGGTCGGAAAGTGCTTGGAGCTTCAAGATGGCCAACAGAGGCTGGTGTGGTTTGTTAGGCTCCACTCCTGCTTTCTTGTTATACTTCATTATTATGTTTTTATTTTTTATTTATTTATTTATTTATTTTTATATAACTAACGTTTTTCAACAGTTATATTTTATTGGGATGGAAAATTCTATCAATACAGACATTTACTGTAAATTACAATTAAAGATCTAAATAATCTTATTGCATGTGGCTGATCTGCCTGTGGTTCTTGGTGAGACCATGTGCTCATGGAGTTAGTGTTGCTGGAGATAAAACATCTAACCTTCCGGATAATTTCACCCCTCTGGTTGATAAACCAAAACTGAACTTTTTCAGTCCAGGATATTCTGAAGTTCACTCTACTTTCTTAAATGCAAATGTGCCAACACATGTGCTTGATGTTCCAGGTTGGTTATCCGTAAATTAAGTAAAATAAAAAAAGCATCTACGGTGTCCTTTTCACAAGAATAGTAAACTAGAAATGACTTTCAACCAAGTTCTGGATGAAGATATGACATAAGTAACTAAGGTTGAAAATGATATAACAAATATTAATTGGAGTAATGCATTACAAATCATGGATGTAGATAGATGTCGCGAGAATATGATGACAACACTTGAAAAAGTTATTAAAAATTATACACAATCACTGAAGTATACTTGGCGTCAAACATCCTTACCATGGTTAAATGCTGATATTTTACAGTCAGTGGAAAAAAAAGAGATATTGCATTAAAAATAAAACTCCTTGCTTCCAAAAAATCAAGTGGATATTTTTAGTTTTAAATTATTGAGAAATAAGGTAGTTAGCCAATTGCGAAAGGCAAAGACTACCCACTTTATGCGTTTGATAGCGGAAGCAGAGGGAAGAAGTTCATCTCTCTGGAAGCACCTTAATAATTTAATCAAACATAAGTGTAAACAGAGAAAACCTATACAGGAGATGAATATAAATGGAAGGATATACGGAGAGTAGTGATATTGTAAATTAATTTAATAATTATTTTATTCAGTCAGTAGAAGAACTTGCTTTAAATTTTAAATTAGTACAATTACCAAAAGTATTAAAAAAATATATACTTTTCGATTTCCATGGTTGAATAAACTCAAAATACTTCAAATTATTAATCAATTGAAAAATTCAAAGGTTAAAGACATATTTGGTATGGGTACTGTTTTTATAAAACAAAACAGTACGAGTCTGATAAAGCCTATAGAACATTTGATAAATGTATCTATTAGAGAGGAAAAATTCCCTCAGAAAATATTCAATAAAACTATATTTTGTGAACATTGATTGTTTTATTTAGTGTTTATACAATTGGTTATTTTGCTACACTGTAAAAAAAAAAAAAAGCTGCTGTGGTTGCCAGAATAATTATGTAGAAAATAAAGTAAAAATGTAAACAACTTTACAGAACCACCTGTAAATTCGACAGTTTAAAACTGTTGTAATTTACACGACCATGCTGGCACTGTAAACAAATAAAAATAAATAAATAAATAAATATTGTAAAAAAAAAAAAAAAAACGTCAAACTTGATAGTAACCTTCTGAAACTGTAAAAATCTGCTTTTCACTGTATAAGGTATGGTTAAATCATTGTAAAAATTACAGAAGAGCACATGATGACGTGAAGTTCACCAATAGTGGCTCTTCCAGGAGCAATGACCAATAAACATGTAGAGACAGTGCTCAGTGCCACTCACACAAACACTAAACACCATCAGGGTAACACATGTGAAGTTTAAATGATGCAGTAAACATTAACTAAACTACATTAAATATAAAACAGAACACCCCAAAGTACGTAACTGATATTAAAAATAAGAAGAAACTATTCTCATAAAATATAATGAAATATGCTGGGTCATACAGGGAATTGTGGGAATGCCCGATTATTGTTTTTTACTGTAATTTTAATAATTTTATGTAAAAAGTACATGTATTCTCTTGTTAAACAATCTATATTTTTACCATTAATTATACAGGAAAATCATAATTTCTAAGAACAGGATTTTTTATAGTGCCACAGAAACACAGTGTTTACAGTTTTCGAGAAAATTAACCTATGAATGGCTTACTTAAAATTGTTTCTGCATATTAAGCTGGGATAGAAGCAAGTATTTTAACATTGAAAAATGTACATTCTTCAGCTTTAAACTAACCAAACCAAAAAAACAAAACAAAAACAAAACAAAAAACCCAAAACTAACCAAAAACAAAACAAAACCTACCTCATTTTAAGTACATAAATTGATAAAAAAATTACACAACTTCTGACCTGGGTATGTCTGAGGCTATGACTAGAGTTAGTGTGGAACCTTTTTTGTTTGTTTGTTTGTTTTAGCTCCAGTAGTCTCATGTAGCCAGACCTATGAGCACCTGTGGGTGGTCCGTGGGCGTGCCGTCTGAGGCTGAGACTATAGCTCCAGTAATATTTAAAGTTTTATTTAATACCTTGCTGATATAATAATATAAGGTGTAGCTACCATATTCAAATATGTCATAAAAGGATAGCCCCATACAGATCCACAGAGGTCTGGTCGAAGCCCTGGAAATTCACTGACCTTAGAACAGCGCCTTGAATTAATCTCAGTGCATTCTGCAATTGCCTTATCCATGAATGATACATGCAATGCTGCCATAGATTTTAACCAAAACAAGTTATCTTAAACAGCAGCATTGTTTATGCTGTTTGGAACAGCCTTAACATTGGTAGTGTGCCTATGATGCTATTTACGAGCTGCATTTAAGAGCAGCTCACTTGGTTTCGGAACACAGCTTATGAATCACAAGAACTCATTCAGAGTGTAAAGAGAGTGTTAAGTCTATGAAAAAAAAGCCCTGAAGACGGGTGTTGATATTACATTACACGGGTCAAACAGGAAGCCAAAAACTCATCACAGTACTCTTGTTCTACTCTCCACTCTAATTAAGTGTTGAACACATGTCATATCTTCATCCAGAACTTGGTTGAAATCCAGTAATTACCATGGCCAGTTGTGGACTACAGTCTGATAATTGTCCGCTTATGACTTGAACAAATGAACATATTTGTTACTGGAATGCCGGGCAGTAGCAAAAAACCCTCCTCCCAAATTACTTTTCAAAAACCCTTGCCTTAAAGGAATACTTATCCCAAACAAATATTACATCATCATTTACTTGACATCACATTGTTCTAAACTTGTATGAATTTATTTTTAAGATTATTTATGCTGCTGATATTTTCTATACAATAAAACAATTCTATACAATGAGTATTCCATACACTGAGAGCCCATTTCTCTGGGATTTAACCATGTAGGGCCTTAAAAGGTTATTAGAATACACCTAATACTTCCGGAGTTAAATGCGCTTCAGCTTTGGAAAAACAACACTTTTTTTCTCTCTCCAATTTTTAGACTCACATCATTGGCATATAATGCAACAAGGAGTGCTGACGTCAACTGATTTTAGTAATAGACCTAACTATCTCTGTGAAAAAATAAAATGAATGAGGGCAATATTTTCAACAAACTTTTAGATCTGTTCCTAACACAAAGCCATCGCATGGCTCGTATTCTGATCATAATACTTATGTATGCACATTTCTTTTTTTCCTCTCCAGACACTAGATGCACTAATAAGAGATGAACTGTCTATCATACTGATAACATATCATGTCTTGGTTGCAGGGACACACAAAAGTGAACAAATTTATACTTACAATGCCAGAAACAACAGCTACCCAATGCCAGCATCCTGACCATGCACAGAGAAACTGACAGCTTCAGATGTGTGAAATTAAATGAACACAACCAGCTGACAAAAAAAAAAAAAAAAAAAAAAAAAAAAAAGAAGAATAAAGGGACAGCTTTTCAAAAAAGCTCCTTGTGTTACGGACCCAACAAGTCACTTATTGGCAAACTGACAAAACATACTTGAAATTACACAGGAAATGGGTTTTTGGAGAGTAAAGGAGAAGGTACTGCAAGTAGGATCATTGAATTTAGACAATATAATTAGGGCTCCCAGCATGAGTTGGCATGAGTCTGTTCTATTCACCATGGGAATGCCAGAAAGAAGGAATTATATGCCACAAACAACTCCATGAGTTCCTTTTCCCCTTCGATTTACTGCTACATTCTTCCAGTATACAATTTTATTTAATAATGTGGTAAAATGGCCACCATTTGCAGAACAAATATAACATGTTGGTGCTCCAGGAAAGAAAGAGAGAAAGAAGGAATTAATATCAAATTTGCTTTCATTGTAAACTAACAAAATGGTTAAGCAACAACAATGAATGTCTTTCGAAAATATATTCCACCAAGCCGAAACGTGTAAGTTAGGTTGTCCTTTAAATTTGGTTCCTATTTAGACTATTTTCTTTCCACTGTTTCTTGTGTTGACTTTAGGCCTGACACATTGCAAAGTTTCTTTGAGACTTCAACTACTTCAGCAATCACCTATCAGCGAGGCAGGCTCTCCATTTAAAAAGCTGGTTGGTTGCCACCTGTGGTGCGTTACGTCCCGGCTTTCCCCCTTTCTTTGACGGGTGGTGATTGTAGCTGCAGCGCGTCTGTTTGCTCTCCTTCCACAGTGTTTGTTCACTGTGTGTCTACTTCGTCTGCTTCGTGACTGAGCTGTATGAAACCATCAAACTGTGATGAATAGTTAATTAATATTTGGTTTATTGACTTATTTTTGCTGGGGCCCCACGGGTGGAAGGATCTTGTCTGCTTGTGGTGGTGGTGCTCCTTCAACGTGTGCCGTGTGACCCTTTTGAAGTGTTTGGTGGTGTGACCTGAGTGCACGGTGGTGTGTGTGGCAGTGTGCTTTTGGATAACTAGCTCTGGTGATCACTCCTTCTGTGGGGAACCTCAGCCCTGTAGGTTGGTGTAGTGTGTTTTTCGTCTTTTGTGAGTTGTGTAAACCTTAGTCTTTATGTAAAGTGTTGTTATTTACTTGGTTATTTGAAACAGAGTTGTCAGCTATTGCACCTCTATTACCGAGGCCATTTTAAAGAAGTGATATCTTGTGGAAATTTGTATTATTAAAGTTTTGTATTTTTGATATTATACCCACATTTTCTGCCTACCATTTTGTATAAGAGTCGAACCTGTTTGACCTAGTAACACTCTTTGGGTGTTATTAATATTTCCTTGGGTGAAATTCCCAAGGTGGCGTAGTCAAAATTCCTACAAGTAGAAGAACTTGGGCTTGTGGTTAAAATCTGTACCGTTCCATCACATATGCTTTGAGCTCCATGTTGTTAAAAAATCATTTAAACTAAGGTCTACAACCCGACCCGAAGTAGCCTATTAAAGTTTTGAAAGTTAAACCACTTAAAGGTGCTGTTTTAGCCGTTTTAGCGATTTTTGCCTTTCTAGAACTTCCCCAAGCTGAGCCATTGCATTAGCCACACGCCCTTTTTTCCAAAACCCGCACTCCAAAGATACCAAATTAGCTTTATTGAGACCGACAAGAGCAGAAATGGTTGTCAAAAACAACTAGCTTAATAGCGCCCTTAAATGATGTTATGATGTTATAACAGTTATGAGCAGCATGGCACAAAAATGGGAGTAAGCCTCAATAATTCGCTGCAACTACAATTCTATAAGAAAACACAAAATGATTGACAGGCAGAAAGCATCATTGTCCGTGGACACATTTTTGTTTGCTATTTACAGAGCCTAGAGTGGTTACAGAGCCAGGTGAGATATCTCTGGACACTTATTTCATTAATATATTTCAGGGAGTAGTAAAAACTTGCTTACAGCACCTTTAACATACCGACTTAAAACTATACAATTTAACTGATTACAGTAAAGCACTTGTACAGTAAGTGAATGGGGCCAGTCCATATGTATTAAAATACACACTGTTTCAAAAGTACTGTATAGCCACAATATGTAAACATCATTCATGTTAACATCATTTTAGTGTGATAAAAATCAGGGGCCAGATTCACAAAACGTTCTTAAGAAAAAAAAAAAGTCTCCTTAAATACTTTTCCCCCCCTTAATTTCTAAAACAAATGTGCACTCAGTATTTTTTCTTCATTAAAATAGTTTAACTCCTAAAGACATGAATTGTAATTTTGCAATATGTGTAGGGAATCATGACCACTCATATTAAAATGATGACTCCAGTCATATCAGTAACCTTATAAAAGCTGTTTTATTCTACATGGAGAGGGTCCGCACATGGGGGCTGCCATGTTAGAATCACATGACCAGCTGAATACTATTCGCTTAATCTCAGTAACCATCCTGTTATTTGACACTTTCACTCTTAAGTTAATACTAAATCTCTACAATGGCATCTGAAACTGAAAACTATTGATTTTAAATGATGCTGCATCCAAGCCGCTAAGTGTCGATGTAAGTCCAAGATGACACAAAGACAAAAGTTACTGAGTGCACCTTTAAGAAAAAAGCTAAGAATATGTTGTATTCCCCAACAAAAATATGTTGTATTCCCCAACAAAAATATGTTGTATTCCCCAACAAAAATGTATTCTATGTCGAGTTCAAGTGCTTTTTTGTCAAAAGAACAGGAAACATTGACATGCCAGTTTCAGTCATATTTATTTCTTGAGGAACTTTTATTTTGACACCATAATACATATTACTCAGTTAGCTTGCTGACAATAATGGAATTTTGGTCAAATGCAAGCTATTTTTACGGTGTGCAAATGTACAACATTTATAAAATGGATATACATAAATGGATATGACCGAAACACCAAGCGCTAACAATTAGCTGTATTTAGAAAAATGTCATTCAGTACAGAGACCATCTCCTCCCAACTCGGAAATTCGGGTATCAAAATTACCTCAGAGTTTCTCCATTCATAATTACAACTTGAGGGGTCATTCATATGCAACTTCTGAGTAGGAAACTCATATTTATGATAATTACGAAAGCACGTGAAGGCAGCATTAGACAAGGCATGGCTAGTATAATCAGACAATGTCAAAGCCTGTTATTTATTCTTAAGAAGAAAAAAAAAGAGAGAGAGAGAACTTAAGAATTTTTCAAGAATTGCACTTAGGAACATTCTTACAAACTTCTTATAATTTATCCTATCCTTTTTATTTTTTTCCCCAAGAAAATTTTTGTGAATCTGGCCCCAGGAATTTACTGCTGTTACAGCATTTTACCAGACTATAGTGCTTACCAGCATAACTTCGTCATGACAACGAAGTTGTAATATTGTATATACTGTAACTTCATGCGGATAAAATTAGTAATCAATTTTATCACGTATAATGTTTATGTCTTGTGGCTATACTTTTGAAACAGTCTGTATTTTAATGTTTATAGACAGGCCCCATTCACAAAATATATGAACAGGTGGAAATAATTTTTTGAGGTAATCAACATTATGCCATAAATGCGTTTGTTTTGTATGCACATTTGGCAGAAAACAAGACAGACTCTAAGTGTCATGACCACAGCAACCAGGCTCTTATGCGGCATTTCATTTACACCTAAAACCTAAGCTTGCCCTGTTACTTTAACATTCTTAATTATTAAATAAACATTATTAAATAAATAAACATAATTTAGTCTTTCATTTACTTCGTCAGGAAATGCAAATCTAGTTATATGTTTTCATTTTAAGAAAACTCATTTTTGTTTGGTTTTCAATTTAATGCCCATGAAGACTGCTAGAACAGAAAATCAAGTAATAGTGAAGCATGTGCAAATGCTTCACATGAACACTAGAGGAATATATAAAAAAAAAGCTCCCAAGTCTCACTCTGCTGTTTATATGGCAGATCATTGCATATTCTTTTTGTTTCCGTTTCAACGAGTGTGAGAAGTCACACCACACGCCTGTCAAACCATGTCAAGATGCCAGCAGTCTACAGAATAAAATGTGAGAAAGTAAAAAAAAAAAAAAGAAAACTTTCATTGTCATTGGATGTTTTCCGTGTCTGATGAAGAGCATGTAGCTCGAAACATCACATTTGTTAAGTTCTGTGGTGAGCTCATTACAATTTTTTGGGAGCATCAGTGTGCTGACTTTCTTGGACATTTTGTGTACGTATGTTTTTTGGTCATGCACCCGTATTCATTATATTGTTTGGATGTGCATGCTTTCTACAAATTTTGTTTTCCATGTGTTTCTTTTTGTTATCTCAATATTTCAGTATTATGGAAGGAAAAGTCAGATTTTTTTTCTCTTAAATATCTCAGTTGTCTCTTCTAGACATCAATGAAATTAAACAAAGAGCAAATGGACACCACTGATAAAGTTAAAGACCCCAGTCCTATCACATATCTCAACTAGAGTTTTATAAGAGATCTCAACAATATCTCAAACTTGTGCTCTGTGCTCACACAATATAATAAAATATGCAATCAAAAAGATTTCAATATGAGCTCAAACATTGCTCATCAAATTGTATCTGAGCTGTGCAATTCACATACAGTTTACAGAAGTAAACTATTACTGTATGTCAACAATTATCTCATTTTTGTCCATTTTTATTTATCCATAGGAAATTTTAGGAGAAAAACCTCAAAACCTCTTATATCATTATTCTGCGTGACTATTTGTACAAGGTGTAATTAACAGGTGCTTCTGACCAATGTATTGAAGCGTCTATGTGTACAATTCTGTAAAAGCCCACAAAAGACACACTTATAAAACAGCCAACAGTTTGAACAAATGCTTTTAGCACATAAATGTTTTCTCACAAAGTTCAGAGGCATTAACAGCTCTGTGTGCAACTAGAGGGAGGACTTCGCTTTAAAGCCACTAGGGCATAGACTGTACACTATCATAAAAGCTCTGTCAACATCCATAAGGTCAGTCTTTGATCAATGGTTTCAGTCACATGCTGTGGAACATTCAGCATATCACAACATCACTCGTGTGTGCTATGTGTAATGCTATCTCTAGTTAGCTCTGGTTCACTCACATGTTACTGAGAGCGTCTGACTCCTCTGGTTGTTGTCATCACATCTAGATAGATTTCCATGAGATGTCCAAAGATAGCTGCACTGCTATGGAGATATAGTCCTCTACAGGCAAAGATGCTAGGAGTTACAGGAAAAGAAATAACAAGGCACGTTATACCGAGAAAGAGATATGTCACTATTGTTAACAAAGTCTATTTAAGGCAAGTTGATTTGCTCGGTAGCCATCTTGGCAGCCATTTTGTAGTCATGCAAGTGTAGCTGTCATCTACTTGAATGGGAAAAGCTTAAATCTCCAATTGTATAATAACTTTTGCTTCAAAATGCTGTTTGTTCAATTTACTTAATTAAAATAAACTGAAGCAACACAATTCTGGAACATTTTTTATCAAAACTTGATTTCATTGCACTCTATCCATTTAAATGTGTACAAATTGTTTACCTAATCCTTTTGAGTTGAGACTACATGAATACGTTTTGCGGTGTTAATGTAGCATTTATGAAACTAGGCAGGGAATTTCCATTTACCAGCTTGCTTTGCATGGGACTGGATGGAAGAAAAAAAATGTTGACATTAAGTGTTATTTTATGCATTTTTGAGCAAGATGAGAATAAGAAGACATTTTTTAATGTTTAATGTTCTCCCTTATGAAAATCGAGAGTTCATGGCAAATTTACCGCAAATTCGCCACCGATAATTTTCACATGCAAATGAGCTTTGCAGCAAACTTGCGGCAAACTGTCCATTGTTGCCAGAGGTTCAACACTACCGGCGAAGCTGCAAACATCTAGCATACATTTGCGGTGAATCAAAAGCTCATTTGCATGTGAAAATAATGAGTTTCAAATTTGCAGCAAATTTGTGGCAAGTTTGCGGCTAGTTTAGATTTTTTGTAAGGGCTGTTATATTGGTATTTAAAAAGAGTGTCTGTTATGCTGGAGTTTTGGGGGTTACCATTGTGGTGAAGAATGGCACTTGTGCTTAGTTTAAGAATGGACTTCCATCTTAAGTAATTTGTGATTTAAGTGCTGCTGAGCTCCATAATCAATTGTTATTAAATTGAAAATGCAGCAGTTTTACTGTCCTTATGTTTGTTCACCTTACATATAACTAGTGATTTATAAAAAAAACTTAAATTGGTCCAACATATGAATATTTATTAAATAAACCTTAGTAAATTGAGCTTGACTGTCTTAATGTAGTTGAATTAAAACTACTGTAGTACATTAATTTGACCTAATCCACCTAAATAATCTTGGCTCAATGAAACTGGCTTAATCTGAATGAGAGACAAAAAAAAAAAAAAAAACATTCTGAATTGATCAGCGTCATGGCTAATATTACTTCCGGTTCATTCATCAATACTGGAAATGGAAAGTCAGGTCAAGTGCATTCAATTATCTGGATACAGAACCTAATGCACTATTATCTGCGGCACAATGCACATTTTGGGAAATGTAGTCATGCGGGAATTCCATCCATAATATGCACAGTACATAGGGAACAATGAAGGCACCCCCTGAAGAAGCAACTTGAATGAATGAATGTGTGAAAAGCTGGGTCATAGTGATATAGTGTAGACATACAGGCAATAGATATAGGGCGATATACAATATATATGCAAATACTTTTGAGACAGCAAGATGCTTTTGATTAACAAATTAAGATAATGCTTATTCAAAATAACTTCAGAAATGGGTGCACCATTTCCTGTTCATTTTTACCACATTTGTCAATTCATAACATCTCAATTATTCTATAACCAAATTAATCTCCATTCTGATTGGATCAATGTAAATCCACTTTGAACATAATTCATAACAAATCTATTTGCCCCACTTAAGAAAAACAAAGTGTTTTATAGGGGCCTTTAGCCCCTGCAACAAGGGGTCTTTTTACCCCAAATGCTATCCTTTCACGTATTGGACAGTTATTGAAAAACTTTTGATTTAATCACCTTGAACAAAACTGAAAATGGAAAACAGGTATTATGTCTCAAAATAAATGTTATCATTTCAGGGATTCGGTAACACTTTATAATAATGGTCCATCATTAATAGGCAATTATGCAGGAATTAATACAGGATTAATGAGTACTACATTAACACTTTAGGTACTACTATTAACTAATATGGAAACATGATTAACCTATCAGTAAGTAATAGTGAACTGATGACTGAGGTAGTTCACTGTTAGGTAATCAATAATTACGGAATTTGATCTGCCTCATTGAGAACTATCTTCTAAATTAATTAAATTAAATTATATAACTACTGATTAATTACTAATCAAAACATTAACATGTGTCTAAAATATGAATGATTATGTTTTTATTGTGAATAAATAATTCTATGTTGGAATTAATTTATGAATGTAACATGTCGCTAAATTAAGGCCACAGTGTCTGGTAGAGTATCATAATCAAGGATGTAACCACATATTCAGGATTGATGGGGACCACATTTAATTATGTAATAATTAACCATGGAAAAAAACATATCAGACTCAATGTCTGTGGTGGTTACGGCCATGATCATAGTTAGCTTACCTTACAGAAATACAGGGATGCATGTGCCCAACCTGTGTATTCCTTGGGATATCTCTTCTGTTCATTAAAATGTTATTACATTCTGCATGTTTGATATTGCTGAAGGTCTTTTTTTAAAGAATTCTGGTAACCCATAAGTAATGAGTCAAGTGTTACCACATAAATATGAAGGAATTACTAATGATATGGACCATTATACTAAAGTGAAAACACATTATAAACCATTAATAGTAACTGAGGTGTTACTTGTCAGTTAGTAACGAATACTCAAGTGTTTGTTCCTACATTTTATTCATTTAATCAAACAGATCAAACAAACATTCAAAGACATTCAAAACATTTATTTTTTTTCTGGCATAGATTTATGAATCACTGAATTATGAATCATTTAAATAATTGAACATAATTGCATAGGCTACAAACCTTTAGCAGGATGTTGGGCCTCATGTATTCAGATAGAAGATAAAGGCAGTCCTAAAACAGTCGTAAAACCTAACTCAGGCCCCCACATACCAAGTCGTAAATCTTACTGATAAAAACCACGCCAAAATCAAACAAAGGGAGTTCAAAACAGACTACAAATCCCATGAAGCGTTGCTCACTAAAGGATCAAACTCTCAACTCCTATTGGATGAGGCACACAACAGAATGTCCCTCAACCATGACATCATCAGGAGTAGAAATACCTCTGAAATGCTTCCGGGATTTGCTTCCAGCAACTTTGTTCACCGTGTGTAGACGCAGCTCATCACTGCTCTCAGGTGCAGCCTCATGGCACAAGGAAGTAATGTCCGACTTGAAACTGTGGCCATACATCTCGCTGGATGAGTTGAGATTACTCTGTGTTCCACCGAACACTCTAATGGATCCGAAGGAGACCGCCGAGCAATCCGCATCTTCATCCGTTTGCCTGCAGAAGTGAAGAGATAAAAGATTTCTCTTCCATCTTCAATCAAGTCGACGTTTCTGATTTCTCCGCCAGCCCGCCGAGAATCAGCAGCCATACCGACCGCGGACAGAGTGAGGAAACGGCCTCCCGTCATCACACGAGCCTCAAGGAACCGAGTCTGAGTTAAAGGATGGATGAACACACATTCTGCATCCTCATGCGATTCAAGTAAGAGGTTTATGTCTGGGCAGAGATAGAATATTATAGTGTGTTATTCTTGTGTTTCAAGGTTTTTGCTTGTACAGTTTACGGACCGCCATGTCCGCTCATTATTAATACTCAGGGTATTAATTATCACGAATTTGATTTGCTGTATTGTGGTCCAACCACAGTGGGCTGTTGTGCACTTCCACCATCGCAGGAGAAACCGGCAAACTGAGTTTATCCATTAAAGAATCAAAGAACGTGGGACTGTTTACGAGCCGTCCACCGCGTCTCTGAGTGATAAACTAACAGCTGCTTTCTCTCCCACGATCACGAAATCGGCTTTGGGGCCGTCACTTAATTCTCTCTCTCTCTCTCGTACTAACCACACACACACACACACACACACACACACACACACACACACACACATATGACCCCTCACAAACATTCTGGCCATTTTTGGCTCGTAGATAGCTTCGTGCTAAAGCTCAGCTTTGTCCCTAAGCTATCGTACAAGCGGATACACGCGGTAACCGGTAGAGGCCATTGACTGGTTTCTCTCCGCCCACATTCGCGGCCATATTCCCTGGCCGGAAGTCTTGCGTGTCATACTCTCCACAAGAGTCACGTCCACCATTTTGTGTGCATCCCTCCTTACACACACACACACACACACACACACACTCGCTCTCTCACACACACACACACACCCTCATGTGTTATAGGATTATTTTGATTTCCATATCTAATCATATCACTGTTTAGTTTGTAGTTGTAAGTCGGAAGTTTATTGACTGCATTGTATTAATTATTAATTGATATTACTGCATAAATAAACTTTGTTTATATTATAAAGAGAAGTGTTTTGGTTTGTTTTGCATACACCTGTGTCATGCTGACGGGATGTCAGTGCTCGGATTCAAGCCTTCATTCATTGTTTTTTTCCCGAAAATCTATATTCTACGGATGTCGATTTTCCTAAGAAAACAATTTAATATTGAGACTGTTATACTATCTGGTTATTAGTATCTGATTCCAGGGTGGTGCCCCGTCAGTGTTAATCCTTATTAATATTCTGTTGATTTTTGAAAATTGATAATTATCTTTGATGATTGTTGACTTTGAATGATCAATGTTAATTTTAATTAATGTTTCATTGATGTTAACAATTAACGAATTAACCTTTGATAATTGTTGATTTAAAGGATTAAAAAAAGCTAACATTGATTCTCAACAATGTTCTATTGATTTTAATAATTAATAATTATCTTTGATAATTATGAATTATTGCTAATAACCAAACCCGCTCCTAAACTTAGCGCACTACATTTACTGGAGCCCCATATGAGGTTTTAATGAGTTAGATTCAATTAATTAATTTAAATATTAATTAATAACTAAGAAATAATAATTAATTATTTCTGATAGTAACACTGATCTAAACAACCAGTAAAGCCCTACAAGGATAATGCTTTTAATTGCTGGTGCTCACGGTTACAACATGTTTTAAAAAGTCTTATATCTTAATATAAAGTAAAATAACAAAATTATGTGTCTAAAGGACAAGTGTGTTTATCTCCACAAGACTTCAACAGAAAATGGAGAGAAAACCGGCATGCAGCATGAGGCCGATTCCACATGTGTATTTCCGCCCCAGACAGCCCACTCTGTAAATACGTACAGTTTTTATCAAATTAATTTGACGTTTCCTCCTTTGCCTATATTCGTTATGAACAGAACAGAAAGTATGTTAATGTTTACCGCATGCAGGTGGATCAATGGTAGGGTGGAGCAAAATCTCACTCGCTCTTCTTTAAGTTTCAGCGCGAGCATTGAATATGGCGAAACCTGATTGGATTAGAAGCTTGATGGACGTGACACTCATTCTTTTCTTCTTTTTTTTTTTCATTGGATCCATTAAGTTACTTAGAAAAAAAAGCACTTTACATAAAATTAAACACTTCTTGTAAGATTAACCTACAGTATCTATGAATAAAATATACATTTACATTTACATATACATTTCAAAAATGTTTTGTAAAAAAATTCAAGTGTGTATTCATTAATTAATAATGCCCCTCACTTTAAAATAATTAATAATTCCTTGTGGTAACACTTGACTCATTACTTATGGGTTACCAGAATTATTTAAAAAAGACCTCCAGCAATATCAAGCCTGCCAAAGTTAATCATTTGTAATGAACAGAGATATCCCAAGAAATACACATGTTGTATGACTATGATACTCTACCAGACACTGTAGCCATGATTTAGCGAGCTGTTACATTTATAAATTAATTCCCATAAAGAACACACGTGAGGCGCATGTTTCGATGGCGCATTTCATGATCATGTTCACAATAAACACATAATCATCCACGTTTTAGACACTGTTTATGTTTTGATTAGTAATTAAGTAGTAGTTATTTTAAATTAGCCATAGTTAGTAGATAGTTCTAAATAGTAGTAACTAAAATATTAATGTAGTACTACCCATTAATCCTGTAATAATTCCTGCATAATTACCTATTAATGATGGACCATTATTCTAGTGTTACCAGGGATTCTAATAAGCTACATAAAATTGCACTATTTAAAGTTATTACATTTTAGATCAAATTACAAGAAAATCAACCTTTAAACACTCCACGCGATGACCTCATGGGTCGGGAAATTTTGCAGTGCATAGAGAAAAACAGGTGTTTTAGAAAGCGTTGTGGTAGTTATTGTTGCTATTGAGTGTTTTAGAAAAAAAAAAAAAAAAAAAAAAAAATTAATCAAAAGTGTCTTTTACCCCAGGGGGATTTAGCCAAGTTGTACCCTACTTCATACTGCAGAAACATCAGTAGTAAAGTTGTACATTATTTAAAAATACCATGGACTACAGAACATCTTTCTCCATCAAAGCTCAATGACAACTTGGAAAAATAAAATTAAAATAAAAAACCAACAGAGCAACAAAGCAAATAAATTGCGAATTTGAGTGGTCTTTCTCCTCAAATAGAGCAACCGTGTCTGTATTTTGCTGCCTTTCCCTCACTCTCGCTTTCATTTCCCTTAGGAACACTTGTGAAAAAATTCCCTTCAAGGTAAACCGGTTCTTAAATCACTTTTCCTACATTTTGTATGGCAGTTATATTTGTCCCCGTTCACTCTTTACGAGAACAAAATGTCATGGTTGGAAATAACAACTGTCATTGCAACACACACTTATGTCTGGTTATCAAAACACTGTCGTTCCTGCAAAGCTGGCAGCTGACAGACCGAATGAGTTAAATACGCCGATTTTTTTTAGAAATGTCAGAGTGCAATGTGTTGGAAAATATGTGAATGTACTAAACTAAGAATATTGTTTATTTCCTTTATAGAATAAAGATGCAGGTGAGAGGTCAAGTCATTATAGAAGGTCAAGTATGTGAGCCAATGCCTCAATATATAGTCAACTGTACGCTTGGTGAGCGCTGTATGTTATAAGGTGTGTGATTTTCTCCATCATGGGGGGCACACAGAGTTCACAGGAAATGACTGGTTTTTGGTGCCACCCAGCATGGTGCTGAACTTTGCCTGGTTTTCAGAGGAAACACTCCTGTACTATCTGCATCTAACCACTCAGATCTGTGTCAGTCAGTTTAAGTCTGTGATTTACACAAACACTGCTAGAAATACTAACCACATAACAGTGACCCCAAAAGTACTTGTACACTTAAGCCACACTTAATTTAAGAGACCATTAACACTGAACAAGGTTTTGTGTCTCTCTGCTGTATTTCAAATGTTTTTTAAATGTAAACATGCACAACACAGACGTGTTTGACTGTTGCACTCATTTTGCGTTTTTTTTGTCGTCTTGTGCAGGAGTGCCACATTTTGAAGAGGTGTTATGTTAAAATAACTTTTAATATGTTGCCTTGCGGCCCCTTGTTCTTTGTATAACTTACCAGTGTTGGGTTATTCAAAGACAGTAATCCACTACTCATTATTAATTACTTCTCTAAAATTGTAAACGGATCTCATTTTACTAATTGGAGCCACGTAAAAAGTTACTTCCTAAAACACTATTTACAGAAAAGTTTGTGCTTTTCTGCTCCAAAAATTCCTTGTTTATTGTCGCATGCAAGTCATACACTCGTTTCTTTCTTACAATGACTTACAATTTTTGGGGGGGATTTTTCGCCTTTTTCTCCCAATTTGGAATGCCTAATTCCCAATATGCTTTTAAGTCCTTGTGGTCGTGTAGTGATTCGCCTCAGTCCAGGTGGTGGAGGACAAATCCCAGTTGCCTCCGCGTCTGAGACCGTCAACCCGCGCATCTTATCACGTGGCTTGTTGAGCGCGTGTGGAGGCTTCACGCCATCCACCGTGGCAACCACACTCAACTCACCACGCGCCCCACCGAGAACAAACCACATTATAGTGACCACAAGGAGGTTAGCCCATGTGACTCTACCCTCCCTAGTAACCAGGCAAATTTGGTTGCTTAGGAGACCTGGCTGGAGTCACTCGGCACGCCCTGGGTTTTGAACTAGCGAGCTAGCGAACTCCAGGGGTGGTAGCCAGCGTATTTTACCACTAAGCTACCCAGGCCCCTACAATGACTCTTTAGGTTGCTTGTTATATTTCTCGTTATATTTCTGTTATTTTAGAAATGTGTGTCCAAATAATGTAATTAAAATTAACATAATTTAAATTCAGTAACCGTAATCTGTAAAATGTAGATAGTCAGTAATCTGATTAAAAGTATTTAACATGTAATGTAGGGCTTTTTTCACTACTTTTAGACCAAAATGTAAATAAATTACTGTTATTTAGTTACTTAATACTTTGTAATTATATTACACCCAACACTTTTAAAACGTGTCATGAGACACTTTCGTTCTGTTTCATTTGTTGTGCTGTGTCTATAGATTTTCTCTAGTGCAAGAACGATGTGAATGGCTCCTAAAAATGTAATTCCATTCGATAACAAAATATCAAACAAAGTGGCATTTATTTGATTAAAAAAATAGCACAAGCACACGTTTCAAGCAATAATAATATTAAAAAAAGGTTTGCTAGATTGGAAATGATTAAAAAAAAATAAAAAATAGACATTCAGTATTATACAAAATTAAGACAAAAAGTATTTGTACACTGACTGTGTTTGAAACTTGAAAAGTTCTGTCTATGCAAGTGGTACACGGAGGTAGAAAAGGCAACAAGGCACGTCCAAATCAAAAGTTTTCCAAACATACTGTCTACTAAGCACACTTCCCAAGCAATTTGTTTTAACATAGATCATTTTGGTTTTAAATGATAAAACAATATTCAAAATGAAGACAAAGAGGATATCCGAAATAATGCTACCTTTGAAGACAATATATAGTAGGAAGGTTTTGCCTAACATCCTGTCTATTAAGATGCCCTTATCTGGTCGGTTTTTGGTAGATTTACCCTTCACCGGGCAGCAAGGCAGCCTTGAAATTTTGGGTTCAGACAGCCACTTTCTGGTCATCAAACGTGGAACATGTCCATAGTCAATGTGATAATATATCTCAGAAAAATGAAGTCTGAGAAATGCTCTAGCAGCATTTGTTTGCAGATACCAATTGGTTTGATATGGTGTTATCGAATCACACTTATCTTAATGTGTCCAAATACATTTTTGGGGGCCACTGTACAGTACATAAGCAGGACAGAACACCATTCACTGTCAGCACACAACAAAGGATAGATTCAATCATGGATGCACAGATAATCTTTGCAGTCCCTCTGTCAAATTTTTGAAAGCAGTTTCTTCCTCTCTATTCTGTGCTTTTCACTTCTTATTGTGTAAGCTTGGGTCATTTATTTGCACACATCTATCATCAGTGAATGTGACAATGAGCTAACGTGTAGGACACACCATATTTTTCCACTTCACAGTGTTTCTGCTATGACAGTGTTTTGTTATTTTCTGCACAATGCAGAGCGGAATCTCTATTTTTCTGCCTGGTTAGTGATGTTTGCTACTACTATTGCTAATATTCAGGTTGTTGAACAAAACCTACTTGTCAATGATTATGCAAACATGACATACTTTCTGGTTTCAACATGATATATGAACTCGGTTCTCCCACACTGTTGACGCAATGTGCATCCGGACGCGCCACTAAGGTAAATGCGGTCAAGCCGATGCAAACATGTATGATGGAAGATGGCACTTGTCAGTGAGTCAGCGTAATGTTGCTGATCCTAGGGTAGCAGAACTTTCGGAAACAACATGCTGACTTAACCTGTGATAACGTGTGATGACCCTTACAAAAAAAAAAAAAAAAAAAACTACAGTTCTGGCAAACTAGCTGCAAATGAGTTTTCCATTTCTGAAAAAGTCATGGTTATTAATAAAATCTTAAAAGTCATGGAAATTTCTAAAAAAACTTTTTCTATTTATGCTATGAAATTGAAATATTTCAATTTTATTGGCTAGATATTGCTCTTGGGTTGAGAAAAACTCACAAGCCATAGTGATGTTTGTGACGAGGCAGGTGAGGAATGAGGATCTAAACGCAGCTTTATCCAGTATTCACAAACAAATGTAAAGGTCATGAAAAAGTCATGGAGGTTTACTGGTCAAAAAGTGAGGGATCCCTGTGATACCTAGCAACCACTTAACAACTACCCAGAATACTCTAGCAACCATATAGCAATGCACTAAAAACCACTCAGAACACTTCAGCAACTGTATAACAATGCCCTGGCAACCACCCACAACTTTTGCATAGATGAGCACCACTCACATGTTCCTCTGAAATTATGTTTTCTCTGAAAACCTGTCCCAGGTTAATTTGGGGATTCCAGCTTCTTCTTCATTCATCCATCTGCCTGTGCTGGGACCAAAGCCATCCTTAAGTAGGTGCAACCAGTGCAGTCGCACTAGGACCCATGCTACAGGGGGGCCACGCAGCGATCGGAACTTAGGGGGACTCCCTGGAAGGCGATCGCTATTGAGGGAAACGGCACCCACCCCCCACAGCGAGGGGCCCAACATTCGATCTCGCCATGGGCCCTGCCCTTGGCTTGGGACAGCCCTTGCTGAGATTTCATCGAACTCTTACCACACGGTAATTGTAAAACTTTAAACAGCTCTCCAGGTCCGAAGTCATTTTACTTTACTACTTTACTTTCAGCATGTGCAGGGCAGTCTGTTCTTCCACTTCTCTGAATAGCCAATAGCCACCATAGCAAAGTTGGGACATCTAGGACACTGTTTCCCAAACTGGGGTACGCGTACCCCTGGGGGTACGTGAGGTGACAATGGGGATACGCAAATAACATTCTGAGATTTCCCGTTCTTTCAATTTCATCACAGTCTAAAATAACATTCAAACCCAGTTCATGTATTTCTCACTGGCAAAAAGAATTTTGTGTGCCACAGAAACACCAAAATAGTTTTGTCATAAAGGTCAGATAAATATGCAATGAAATAATCCTATCTTTTGCTGTTAAAAAAAAATAAAAATGCATCTACTCATGCGTTGTGCGTCACACAAGTATCTTTTTTCGCAAGCCCAGCACACTGCTAGGTGACTAGCTTAGTGATAGCAAGTAAAATACTTCACTGTTTTACCAGTCTCGCACATGTCAGTTGTCCACGATTTTAGTTTAGTTTTTTTTTTTTTTCGCAGTTTAAAATGTAATTTGTATTTAAGGTTAGATGCATAGGGAGTTTTGTTTCTGATGGTATAAGTTCAAAAGCTTTGATGACAGGTGTCAAACATCCAGTGCCACCAAATAATTTTCCACATTCACACGCAGAAATTTTCACTCACATTTGTTTTTACATTGTTGCATGATGTTTTTTCAGCAAATGAGCTCAACCTTGCTAACAGTGTCAAATGGGACATAAAAAGCACCTTGAGCTGACCACGCAATTGCACAGATACATACCGGCAATACTCGAAGTCGGTCGGCAATGCCGTACCTGCAATGATGTGCAATTCCAGGCACAGAACCGAACGCTAATCTTGCATACCGCGAAGCGATGAGGGGGGAGTTTTAAAGTTATACAGTTATATCATATCTAGCATGCACATCTCATTTGGTAAGCCATTTATTCAATCTGCATATGATTAATATAGCATGTACAAAACATGTAAAAATATAACATGTTTAATATAAGGGAGTTACGTGAAAGGATGTTGAATGTTTGTAGGGGTACGCCACTGTAAAAAGTTTGGGAACCACTGCTCTAGGACAAACTCCATAGCGCCAACACCAGTTCAAATATGCACTTTTCTTTCGCGCGTATCTTTTGAACCGTTTGTCCTAGAGATACAATTTTTTTGTCTGATACACAAAGACAATGTTAAGCTTAATTTAACGAACCAAATAGCTTTCAGCTGAGTTTGATATAATGGCAAGTGATTTTCTAGTACCAAATAGCAATTTAGCATGATTAACACAAGGTGTTGGAGTGATGGCTGCTGGAAATGGGGCTTGTCTAGATTTGATAAAAATTGGCTTTTTCCAAATAGTGATGGTGCTGTTTTTTACATCAGTAATGTCCTGACTATACTTTGTGATAAGTTGAATGTCACTTTGGTGAATAAAAGAACCAATTTCCTTCCGAAACAACAAAATCTGTACATTATTCCAAACTTTTGGCCGCCAGTGAATATCTTTTAAATGCATTGTAGAATGTAAAAGAAAGGTGTTATACATCTTCGACATTATGTCCTGAGGATACCTTAAATGTTTGGAGACAGTGCCACCTATTGTTAAAAAAAAATAACTCTAAAAATCAGCATGGTAACAGCTGTGCTCAGCTGTGATTCCTCTAAGTTTGGTATGTCCCTTGGTTGACTGGTAATGTTGTGGCTGTGTGGTGCAGTGGATAGCACACTGAACTGTGGAATGAAAAGTTGTGGGTTCAGTGTGATCTGTATTTGCTCTGTAAAATCTTTGGGTTGTGCAGTGGTTGACATGATTACTTTTATTATTTTAACTCTCTCTAATCAAAATTGTTGACACCATCTCAATCCCTCACTGAGCTATAGCTAACTTTAGCTCATTTTTATCATCCTGTTAAGCAGCATCATGGTAATTTTCTTGTGCCAATGTGTAAATCAAGCTATAATTAATAAAGTGCCTGCACTTGACCAGAGAATATTTTTGAAAGTCTGGTATACACTTTAATATAAGTACTTCCTTAAATTACAACACAATCATATTCATTTCCAAGCTAATTAAATACATGTAAAGTAAACATATGCAAATCCATCAATATTTCTCTAATCGTGCACACCTTTGGACTAAAAGTTCTAATGGATTTTGTTTACAGAACTCTTGCGATGACAAATATACTGGACCATACATCACCAATCATGTTTTTGCCACATTATTTGATAATAAATCTAGAAGGCCCAATTTGATTATGCAAAAATATAATAAAAAAAAAAAAAATAAAAAAAAGTGTATTCCTGACATAAAATACAACATTAAATCTTGTGTCTTAGAGCTTTCAAATTATGTATTGGTTATCAAGATAAATGTATAATTTTATAGCAACACACAGTAAATGTAAACAAGCAAAAACTGGCTTGTGACCCACCCATCACGGAGAGGTTTAAAGTTGCAGAGTTCAAAAAGTACAACTAATTTCCTTTTGGCTATATAACATGAGAGTTGCTCTATCAAAGCACATTATCATCTGCTCTTTGATGAAGCGTTTCTCTGCCTCCACCTCTCCACGCTGTCTGATTCTCACCTGCAGTGCATTGAGCCGTGAGTGATGGAGACGAACTCTCAGCATCAAGTCCATGGGGACGTCCCGACACCTTTGCTCGCTCAACGAAGCCACCAGCCATGACCAGATGGCCGCACCACCTGCCTCACTCCATCAACAAAAGGTCCAATTATCCCATAAGCTCCTATACTCACCCTGCTATCCCACAATCCCTCGCTCCCACACCTGTCCACTCACATTACTGTCTTCACTAGTCATCATACTGGAGAATGTGATTCAGGAAGAATGTGATTACAAGAACACATGCCTGCTAACCACTTTGATGACAAACTGCTTTGATGCAGTATTTCTGACATTGTTAAACATAATTAGTTGACTTAGCTTAAGAAATACCAGTAAAATTGTTGTTTTAAAAAAATCATAAAACTCATTTAAATGTACGTAACTATAATCTTTTAACATAATCTTTTTAAAAATATATACCTTTTAGTAAAATTAAAAGGATGTTCCAACCAAAAATGAAAATTCTGTCATAACTGTCTCACCCTCACATTGTTCCAAATCTTTTCTTTCTTCTGCGGAACACAAAAGGAGAAGTTTATTCCCACTATTTCCACACTACTCTTTTCATTCAATGAACGTACTAATGTACTAATTCATACTTACATGTTCAGTTCTGACACATTATAACACACATAAGAACCAATGCATTATTGACGTCAAACATATTTGAATCTACTTGAATGAAAATGAGAGCTACAGCAGAGGATTAATTTTTAAGTGAATAGCATCTTATTTTGGTCTGTTCCACACAAAGAGCTATCTTATGGCTTCAGAAAACTTGGAACATAGTGCACGATACATATTGACTACTTTTATGGTACTTTTACAGGCATAGTTTTTAAAATCAAATTTAAGACTTTTAAAAACCTATTTAAAGCTGATGTAACTCAGTGTTAAAATACTTTCTTCTACCCCAGCTTAATGTGTAAAAACAACTATAAGTAAGCCATTCATAAGTAAATTTTCTCAAAAACGTCATGGTTACTTTTGTAACCTCCGTTCACTGATGGAGGGAATGAGACATTGTGTCGATGTAGTGACACTAGGGATCACTCTTGGGAGCCCCAAACACCTCTGCTTTTTTGAAAAAAGGCCAATGAGAATTGGCAAGTGGAATTTGCATGCCACTCCCCCGGACATACGGGTATAAAAGGAGCTGGTTTGCAACCACTCATTCAGGAGACGAAAATAACCATGACGTTCCCTATCTGTCACTCACTCGACGTTGTGTCGATGTAGTGACACTAGGGGTCCCTATACAAAACGCCACAACTAACTGAATGGTGTTACGTGAAGTAGCGGTGTGTGACAGGCAGACTGCTGTGTGCCTCGTAGCCAGCGCATCAGGCTGCCACGTAACCTCCCCCAACACTGTTTATGAGCATCGAACAGTCCTTCAGGAACAAGTTGACTGCCCAACAAATAGGTGGACAGGATAGCCCAGCCGAGGCCTGTTTTCCTTCTCTTTTCTCCCCAAAAAGAGTGGAATTTTGTAACGGACTGGGATCCTCAAGTGTCCACGTGGGGGGGGGGGGGTGTCACTCCCAAGGGGAAGACACCGCGGAGACCACACCCCACGCAGAGAACCAGGGGTACTTCAAGTGGAATTACATCACATGATCTTACCGAGTCTTGTCAGAAGTATGTCATGTGGAGAGTCGCATTGTAGGTTCTACCCAAGGGGGGAGGAGTTTCTACAAGCATGGCGACCAGAGCAGAGGGCCCTCTGCTCAAGGAAGACGTAGTTTACCAAGAGGGAAACAATTTTACGGAAGATATAACACATGGGGTTACCTATGGGGAACCACCGCATGCGGAGCACCTACCTCAGTACAGGGCACTTACTGAGCAGGCAGCGAGTTTCTCTGCAAACTCGACTGCCACAGGGCTAAGGAGGAAGTCATCCAGGGATCACAGTCTGTGAACACTACTGGGAGTCAAAAGCGCATGTCTTCCCCTCAAGGGAGGGGAAAGGCACTATGTGCAAGCGGTACACCCGGCCAGCTGTCCCGGAACTTAACTGCTTGTGCCTGCCACTACAATGGACGAAACCGACTCAACCCGGAGATTGTAGAACCTCGCAAAGGTGTTGGGTGTTGCCAAAGAGGCGCCACTGGTCAAGGCCCAGGAGGCTGCCACACTTCTGGTAGAGTGGGCTCGTAACACCGCAGGGAGTGGCACGTCCTGAGCTTGATATGCCATAGCGATGGCGTCAATGACCCAGTGGGCGAACCTCTGTTTGGAGACAGCACTTCCTTTCCGCTGTCCACCAAAGCAGACAAAGAGCTGCTCGGAGCTTCTAAAGCTCTGTGTGCGATCCAAATAGATGCGTAAAGCTCACACCGGACACAGCAATGCCAAGGATGGGTCTGCCTCCTCCTGGGGCAGCACTTGCAGGTTCACCACCTGATCCCTAAAAGGGGTCGTGGGAACCTTGGGCACATAGCCCGGTCAGGGTCTCAGGATCAGGTGAGAGTAACCCGGACTAAACTCCAGGCACGATTCGCTGACAGAGAACTCTTGCAGGTCCCCTACCCTCTTGATGGAAGTGTTGGGCCTCATGTATTCAAACAGAAGACAAAGGCAGGCCTAACACAGTCGTAAAACCTAACTCAGGCCCCCACATAACAAGTCATAAATCTTACTGATATAAACCGCGCCAAAATCAAACAAAGAGAGTCCAAAACAGACTACAAATCCCATGAAGCCTTGCTCACTAAAGGATCGAACTCTCAACTCCTATTGGATGAGGCACACAACAGAACGCACCTCAACCATGACATCATCAGGAGTAGAAATACCTCTGAAATGCTTCCGGGATTTGCTTCCAGCAACTTTGCTCGCCGTGCGTAGATGCAGCTCATCACTGCTCTCAGGTGTAGCCTCGTGGCACAAGGAAATAACGTCCGACTTGAAACTGTGGCCATACAATCTCCATCTCGCTGGACGAGTTGAGATTACTCTGTGTTCCACCAAACATTCTAACGGATCCGAAGGAGACCGCCGAGCAATCCGCATCTTCATCCGTTTGCCTGCAGAAGTGAAGAGATAAAAGATTTCTCTTCCATCTTCAATCAAGACGACGTCGCTGATTTCTCCGCCAGCCCTCCGAGAATTGGCAGCCTTACCGCCCGGTAAGTCTGCCGATTCTTCCTTGACAGAGCGAGGAAACGGCCTCCCGTCATCACCCGAGCCTCAAGGAACCGGGTCGGAGTTAAAGGATGGATGAACACACATTCTACGTCCTCGTACGATTCAAGTAAGAGGTTTACGTCTGGGCAGAGATAGAATATTATAGTGTGTTATTCTTGTGTATCAAGGTTATTGCTTGTACAGTTTACGGACCACCATGTCCGCTCATTGCTAATACTCAGGGTATTAATTGTCATGAATTTGATTTGCTGTATTGTAGTCCAACCACATTGGACTGTTGTGCATTTCAGCCATCGCGGGTGATACCAGCACACTGAGTTTATCCATTAAAGAATCAAAGACCGCGGGACGGTTTACGAGCCATCCACCGCGTCTCTGAGTGATAAACTAACAGCTGCTTTCTCTCCCACGATCGCGAAATCGGCTTTGGGGCCATCACTTAATTCTCTCTCTCTCTCATACAAACCACACACACACATACGCGACCGCTCACAAACATTCACGCACATATTTTTGGCTAGTAGATAGCTTCATGATAAAGCTCAGCTTTGTCCCTAAGCTACCATTGACTGGTTTCTCTCCACCCACATTCGCGGCCATATTTTCTGGCCGGAAATCTCGCGTGACATACTCTCCACAAGAGTCGCGTCCGCCATTTTGTGCGCGTCCCTCCTTACACACACACACACACACACACACACACACACACACACACACCCTCATGTGTTATAGGATTATTTTGATTTCCATATCTATTCATATCACTGTTTAGTTTGTAGTTGTAAATCGGAAGTTTATTGACTGCATTGTATTAATTATTAATTGATATTACTTTTTAAACTTCTGTTTTGTTTACCCTTACTAAAATTAACTATGGTTTCACTACAGTGATTATAGTTTAACCATGGTATTTAGTTAAACCATAGTTACCACACAAATAAGCATTGTTACTACTATAACATTACTGTAGTAAAACCATGGTTTCAGCCCAGAAAATGAAGAAAAAAATATGGTTAACTATTTTATTTAATTATTTATTAACAACAATTACACACAAACTCATTATAAGAAATGTCAACTTTAGATATGTTGTTATTTTAGTGTGAATTTACTCCAGAAGCTGTTTCTCTGATTTTCCATCATTACCTCTACAAGGCACTGATCCCTCTTGTTTGAAAGAGTCTTGTGACGGCTCAAGCGCTTGTCTGCTTGTGTCTTTCAGGATGCATGTTAAGATGAGCGGAAGAAGAAATAATGCCCATCCTGCACAAGTATTTGCTTATATAGCCTAATACTTTTTATTTCACTTTGAAGCTTATAATATCCCTAGTTTAAAAATTAATATGTTAGAATCGTTATTTTTGTGTGAGGATCGATATTTTTGATACAACATCAGTATTGGAAGTATCGATACATCAGGATTGATCTGCCCATCCCTAATGCATGGTCTTACAATCATCCACAATACAATGTTTTACAACATAAACACTATAAAGAAAAAACAATCCCATATAACAAATATGAGCAGTAATTCATCACAGATCATCAGTGATCGCTGGTCACAAATATCTGGTATTAGTGCTGACTGCGAACCAGCTTGTGTTTGGAGAATTTTAACACTGAAGCATGCACACAGTCTATCTATTTACTTTTAATTTAATCACAGCCTATTGCAGTTTAATAATAACACTGGGCCATTACATGATTCTTGTCTTACTGTCCTCAAATAAAAAATGTCTTCAACTGATATTTACACTTTTTTTTTTAAGGTTGTTAACCCTGCTGAAGCGTGCATTTGATCATTTTTGGGGCTTGACGGTGTCTGTTCCCAGTCACTTTCATCGTATGGAAAAAAGCCTCTTGGACATTCTGCCAAATATCTTCATTTGTGTTCCATGGAAGAAAATAAGTTATACAGGTTTGGGACAACATGAGGGTGAATAAATGATGGCAGATTTTTTTTTTTTTTTTTTTTTTTCATTTAATAAATATCAACAATAAATGTTGGAGTTAGTTTATAGTTTTGTTTGTTTGTTTTGATTGTTGTCTTTGCCTTATCTGGTTTCATAGTAATACACTTGACTCATGTTTCTTATTGAGAAGTTACCCATTTAATATCTGCTTTCGAATAACACTTAATACCCGAAGAATGACTCGTCAACCAATTCAGCAAGTATTATCCCTTAACTCTGCCGAGCACAGAAGTAACACTAATTATATGGTATAAATGTCACATTGTAAATGTGGAGAGTGGAGACATGTGGTAATGAAACCCTGTTTTTGAAGAAGAATGAAAGAAGTCATTAGCGGATAATGATTTTAATTACACTCTCTTTGTCAGCTATGGCATGCACGAGGCAGTGCTTGACAAGAGGTTCCCCCTTCGCATAATTACAGAGTGATTAACATGCTAAATAAACAGGGTCTGAATGACAGTGACAGCACACAGTTGCCAAGAGCAACAGGTTGATTGAGGAAATGGAAAGTTTTGTGTTTGTGATTAGGCCACCAACATGCAATTTTTAAGATGCATTTTCATTAGACTCTGTATTCATTAGCTTAGGTATAATTTTAGTTTGCTATTAGAACGTGATTTTAATTTTAACATTCTCTTAATTACAAAGGGAACAGTGATGTATTTACTGACATAAGATTAAATCTGTCCAATTGTTTCTTTCAAACGACTATGATTTCTTTGTTTCAAGTACCAACTTTTGGAAAAATAACAGACAAATAAGACAGTTGACATGCAAAGAATAGAGCTTCAATTAGATGCATAGCTTACAGTACATTGTTTGGTCTCGGAAGAATTTGATGAGAAATGTTTGAGTTCACGTTGAAATCGCTGTTGTTTGATTGCAAAGTCTGGTATCTTGGCAAAGTCGAGCACAGACATTATTGAAAACTCTTATGAAACTTTAGAGGAAACAAATTAAAGATTACTGATTTTTTTTCAGAAAGCTTAAACAAAATTCTCCATTTACTCTCCACTGCTGTCGAGGAGAAACAACTGAGGTATTAGAGATCTAATTTGTGTGTTTTATTTTCTTCAAGTGTCTTTCTTTCTTTCTTTTCAACATAGTCGCATGACAACCTAGCTGGTACAAAAAATTCTATCGTAAGAAATATTGCAATAACGCTAGTCCAAAACACCCATGTTTCGCTTTCTTTCGTGGTACACAACAGTGATTTTACTATTAAAATCATGGATAGGTTTAGGGATTGACAAAAGGGTTTAGATTTTATGTTTAGGTTTTGGTTTGGTTTAGGGGTTAAACTTAGAAAAAATGGTAACACT